>NC_044052.1:8842234-8854734 GCF_902167405.1 Gadus morhua
TCTCTGTGTCTCCGTCTGTGTTACTGCCTCCCTCTATCGCTCTCTTGTCGCGAGTCAACGGACGGCCCTTTGTCCAGCCCACGCCGCGGTGGCGGCGGCCGTTTTTCTGTTTCTGTGCTTTTATCCGACTGCTAATCGGCATTGGTCGTGTGCCTGTGTTGGGAGACCGTATTTCACGGCCGGCTCCCCTTTGTTTGGCCCACCGTCCCCGATAAGAATCCCCATGCTAGGACCTCTCTGATATTGAAATCGGACAGCGGCGTGGAAAGACCCTTCAATCATCCATTATCTGTGCTCCAGTGATTACCATTCAATCTCCCGGCCCTGGGCTCCTCATCAGTGGCTCCCCTGAACAGAGCCCCCCCCCTCCACCCCCGCCTTGAAACTGCCAACAGCCCCCGACCCCGCCGCTGTTTCACATTCAAGCATATCCACAGATATTTCTGACGCCGGCCGGAGACGGTGTTGAATGCTGCTGGGAAATGTCATCAAAATGTCACTCAGCGCTTTCCCCTGGAATCTCTCGCCGTCTGATGTGGCCTGAGGTTTTGGGGGACTCTTTTGTAGAGGACACCTTGTGACATTATTGGTTTCTTTGTCCGTAAATGCCCGTTCGTTTTTCCACTTCCTTTTTATGATAATGAGAGGAGAATTTGATTCCCCCCCCCCCCCCCACTCCGTCTACAGAAGGCCATGTTGCTTTTAATGTCACAGACTTAATTGGCTGTTTTTAAGAAGGGAACGGTTGATTATTTATAAGTTGCACGTTAATGTCTCTTTAAACAGTTCAAAGGCAGTGGCTGCTCCTTCCCTGGCCCGTGTCCATTGTCCTCCTCTTTAAAGGGTCCCCTTGTGCCCTCTGCAGCATTTGCATTTTTGCACTAAATGGAATTTTATGCATTGAGAGGCAGGGCAAAACAAAGCCATAACAAAAACAAAAACACACTGAAGTGTGCATCGCTGCGCATTGTGCGCTCCTTCTTGCAGAACGCACCCCTTTGATGTGTTAATGCTGATAGTCTGTGTTCCATTGTCAAGTGCCGGTCGAGGCTGGACGAGAAGCACTAAGGAACATTGGCTCAGGTCTGTGTGTCTGTCCAGCGTCAGCGAGCGGACGCGCTCCGCCACCATCGCCCGTTTGATGTCTGGAGAAGGGAAAAAGAAAAAGTGTTTTTTTAGCAACTGGCAACTATTTCAGCAGATCTCCCCCCCTTCCCCCCCCTTAATCAGCTCAAGACGTGTAACCCTCTTAGCGCGGCGGCTTTGCGCCACCATATCATAACATTAGAGTTAGCGTACAGTCACATGTGATTAGCGTCTCTCGCTGTGTTTATTCATTTAGTTTTCCCCTTATTTTTGCAGTTTCTTCTCGTTTGCTGTTTGAATCGCTGGACACTCTTTGTCCGCGAGCTGCACTTGTCCTAGCGAGCTGTGGTGGGTTGAATTTAATCTTTTTTAACGGCTCTCTCCAGCTTTTGTTTTTATGTGGTGTGCACACCTTCATTAGCTATGTATAGCCTCTAATTACTATTGATGAGACTGCAGCAGATTTGGGTACAAATCTATAGCTTTTGTTATTCTAATGAACATTATTTACCCTCAGATCTCCCAGCCAGGGGGCTTTGGAATGGGGGGGCATTGTGCGCTCTGATATAGCCAGGGCCGCTCCAACTACTCCCACTTGTTTTTGTATCTGCCGACTTTGACAAAATCCAGTCCCTCTCCCCGCTGCCGCCACCCCCTGCCCCCCCCCCCCCCCCCCCCCCCACGCTACCCCCCCCCCTGCCCCCCCCACTCCCATTGTCACCCGTCTGCCTGGATGTATAGCACTTCCCGCTCCTCCATCTGTTTTTGTGCGGCCATGAAAAGGCTCCATTATAATCTGCAGGATGCACAGTGGGCGTGCCGTCGGGCGGCGGCGCAGGCCAATCGGGCGCCGAGCCTCGGAACCTCAGGCCGCAAATCTGAGGGGCCCTTAGACGTCAGCCCCGGTCCACCCGCCATTTGATTATGTGGGCTCCCCTCTCCAAGTTTGAACAATTTGAGGCAAGTCGAACGTGTTTTTTAAGAACAACATTGTCTGTGTCCCAGGCGTTCTCCGTGAAAGCTTGGCAGGCTGAATGGGGGGTTCCATGCAGGCCCATTGGGCAACGGCAGGCTCCTGATTAACCCTGGAGTGACTAGATAATGTCATTGAAGGAGGGCCACCTGGCCATGAGACTGTACAGTCAGCTGCTTCTGAAGGACCAGAATGGGAGACGACCAGGTGTTGGGCTGCAGCCCCCCTAATTGTTGCCATGTAATAGCCTGCTTCACTGCACAATACAGCCCCGGGGCGAGGATTAGGAAAAAGCTGTTGCCAACACATAAGTCTATTTTCTTTCTTGCCTATGGTTGTGCAAGGGGCGAGTGTCTCTCTCTCCCTCTCTCTCTCTTCTCTCTTGCTCTCTATCTGTGAGTGTGTGTGTGTGTGTGTGTGTGTGTGTGTGTGTGTGTGTGTGTGTGTGTGTGTGTGTGTGTGTGTGTGTGTGTGTGTGTGTGTGTGTGTGATTAAATATTCCCTTTTGTCATTGTTGAGATCCCTTGTGATAATTCAGGTAGAGGGAGCTGGGCCCCCAGTCTGAGGGCATCTCCCGTGCCCCTCACCCAGCCCATCTCACCTCCCCCGGGGCCTGTTCCACCACCATAAGCCCCCTATCAGGGAAAATGGAAGCCTGAGACGTGAGAAAAACAGGAAGAGATAAGAAGAAATTAATGGCAGGCAGGAAATGACATTAAAACCGCCGTTACTATTTCCTTGCCTGATGGCGCCCCCCCTTTCACAGGGCTTCTCCCGGGGAGTGGAGAATCAATCTGTTTGAAACCAAGAACAGGGAGGAGAGAATAATCTTGTGGCAGTCATCTCTGCGTCCGTCATGAGCCACAGTCATTTATTCGCGGCGCACTCCGCCAACATGCAGCTATTCAGTCATCATTTTAATTTCCAGCGTATGGGCAAATTCATCTGGAGGACAAATTGGCCCAACAGGGCTCTCTGCATATGTAATTTTAGGATAAGAGCTCGGTCTTTATGAGGCGCATAATGGACTTGATTGAAATATGACTAAAATGTGGTTCTGAGGGCAAATGAATACACCGACGGCCCCCTTGGAAACTAACCTTCTGTCCCCCCCCCCCCACACAGACACACACACACACACAAGCATTCAGGGCCACGGTGGTCATACATAACCCTGCGTTCATCATTAGCATTCTCGCCAAATGCCTGGCCTTCCTGCCTATGGCCAGACAACTTAATTGGAGCGATGAGACTGATGAACAAGAGGAAGTGTCGGCCCTACGTCTCGGCCCGGCGAGGTGGACAGAGGCGCCATGTCTTTTCCCTGTGCGCCCCCGCTCTTATTCTGCCCTCGCATGCGGCAGAGAGCATCATTAAAATTGCAGAGGCCATGGCCCGTTTAGCTTAAATATTTAATTAGTGCTTGTCTGGTAAGTGTTAACATAGGGTTAAAAAAGAAAAAAATCAGGGGAGGGCTTTCAGCCTGACTTGGCTTTGCTCCTCTGGCGATTACGGTGTCAAGAGTGTATTGTACAGTGTAAAACGGTCTGTAGTTGAACTTGCTCTGCTAGAGCTATGCAGGTTGATGTGAAAACTAGATATGCGAAAGATTGATAATGTTATCCCTTGTTCGATCGATTGAATGGATATTCATTATTAGTAAACCTTGGCTTTCCTGTTCAACTCTGGACGGTCGGCTTCATGTCTGATATTCACAAATTGATCGATTAAACCATTAAATTAATCTGTACTTAATTGATAGTGGCAAACAGAAACCAATAAAGACAATGTATTGACCCAGATTATCTACATCCAGCGTGAGACTGGTCTAGTCTTCCTGGCCAACAGAGCGAGCCGAGCAGGGCGTCTCAGTGATCCGTAGCACCTAGCCCAGCCACACCAGTGTATCTGTTCATCTTCATCCCTCGGCAGCCCTTTGTGGCTCATCGTATTATGACTTTCTGTTAATGCGCAGCAGAGAGGACTGGGCTGACTGTAAAGGGTTCTGTGTTTGATTAATCATGTCGGTCCATTGTGCTTCACATCTGAGGCCGCGCCGTTAGTGCTCATCAATGGAGACATGGGCTCCTTTGAAAGGGAGATCGGTACCAGGCCCACCGCTCAACAGCACACACCCACCCCCCCCACCCCCTCCCCCAGTGTCCTTAATTGCATTCATGTTTCAGCGACTGAATCACGCCGCGACAAATTGTATTTTTCTGATCTTACCGGTAAGGAATTTAGTTTGACGGCTCGCTGCTTATATCATCCATAGACGACGCTATTAACCTACACAAACGACCATCGCAGCGCAGTATGTCTGCTCTATTGCCAACGTCGACCTCGTTGGAGGTGCTCGCCTCGTGATTTGTCGCCGAGTGCCGATCGATATTTAGTGCCCCCCCCCGGGGGAAGGGGGGGCTCCCAGGAGCCTGGCATTCGAGGGGGGAAATGGGTAACTTCACTTCCACCAGTCGCCCCATAAATCCCCAGGTCATGCCAGCCCGGCAGACATTCAAAAAGGTGCGTCTGCAAACCGCCGTCAAACCTGAAATCACTGATGGGCAGGGATGATGTCACAGGGCACAGCGGTGATGTCAGCGCCGTAAATCCCCCCGTCCCCCGCCCCCCCGTCCCCCTGTCCCCCCTGTGACTGAATCCCCAGATGGACTGTGTCAGAGGTGGGAACGTGAGACGCTGGTACTTGGTGGAGTGGGGGGGGGGGGGGGGACTCTCGTGAGGTGTCATTAACCTGGGCTTACGGTCGGACCGGATTGCTTTTGGTGCGCTGGGTGGGGGAGGGGCCGTGAGAACACCTGCTTCCTGAACCCGCTCCTAATTAGGCTACTTGTTATACCTCGGTGAAAAGCCCCTTTGCTAGCGGGGCCTGTGTGCATAGGTCTGTGGAGCGCAGCGAACACACACGCACTCTGACGGAACAGGACATACAAACACCTACACTTGTCATTATGGGACTTCGGCACACTCCAAAGCTTGCTATTTTGCTGCTGCATCTGCTGCGAAAAAAACAGATAATAATGAGACACCAGGGTTTACGTAGCTTCAAAAGTAAATGGAAATGACAGGTATTCACATGCACGCGTCGCACGCGCACACACAACCGCACACACATCTTACTTTTGTGCGTTGCCTCGTCTCTTAAGCCTTCCTGATTGGTTGTTTGTCTTGAAGCTTAATTTATTGCAACACCTGCCACTCCTTGTGGGTCTCCGAGTGTCACAGAGATGGAGTCATTCCTTCTCTTTCTCTTTTTTTCTGCCAGTTACTTTCCGTCTACCTGTGCCTGTGTCTGTGTCTCCCTCCCTCCCTTGCACTGCTTCTCATAATCACCTCGCACCTCCAAAGCCCTTCCGCTGAGACAGGCTTCACACCCTGGGCCGCGCTGTGACAACAGGTATTGCTGGAACTCACCGCCCGGCCCTCGCGCCAATCAACACCTGTCCTCCTTTCTCCGTCATTCTTTTACCTCCCTTCTTCCCCTGCTTTCTGTCCCTATCTCTATCCATCACCCCATATACCCCCCTTCCCCCTTTGCTCGATACAGTTATTTCACTAGTTTTTCGTTTTTTTTTTCTATGGATCCTTTCCATTTCCCGCTCTGTAGATTCGCCATCATTCGATCTGCCGCCATTTTTCCTTTTTTCCCCCCTTGCCATATTGAATGACCACACTTTGAGCACATCACTGACTCCCAGAAACGACAACATCTCCCAGCGATGTCACACCACGCTGCGTCGCATCACTGTCAATAATCCCACCGTTGGACAGTGGAGTTACCGGGCGCAGCGCTGTGCCGTGCCTCCCCATCTCAGACCTTCACCCTCTTATAGCCTGGATCTCCCGTACTGCATGGGAAGATTCAACACCATCAACACCATCAAAACACCAACATTTACTCATTTATTCACGTTGGCATTTCTTCTTAATAGACGACGCCTCCAGATGCCTTCCCAGTGGATCCATAATCACAGATTTGATTTTGACTTTGGAGGAACGCACGAAACGGTGTGCGGTTCAGCTGTGAGCCGACGCCGCTCCCTCACCCAGAACGCAGCGGCCACGCGCCACCGCCTGCCTCTGCTTGCCTTGGACTCACCTCTCGACGGCACCCCCTAAACCAACCCGCTCCCCCTCCTCCCCTCCCCCGATCCCTTTTCACCTCCCCCTCCTAACTGGCCAATTACGGGCCTGCAGGGAGTCAATGTGGCTGCGAGCTACTCCTGGACTCTTCTACTCACCAAGGTCAAGCTGATTGGCCCAGGTTAATTGACAGATGTGGGGGCCCGACGGAGGAGAGCCAAGGGGGCGGGAGGGAGGGGGAGGGTTTGGAGAGGGAAGGGGAGAGGGAGCAAGGTGGGTCAAGCACCCAGAGGCACCCTCCACCTCGCCTCTAAACCGTCCCCTCTTCACCAGGAGAGGCTCTCTTTAGCCCGGGCTTCTCCAAACAGGATTAACCTTGGCTCCCGGCTCTGAGGGACTGCAGGCAGGAGTGCCTCTCCCCCCGCCTCGCCCCAACCTGCTCCTACCCCACCCCCCTAGCCCCGCGCCTGCTGATCTTTATGCTTTGGTAGGATCTTTGCAATGAGCGTGTCGATATGTCGTCGATATTATTATGATTAGTTTATTTTCTATTGTAGACGATGTCGTGAATGTTATTGAGCTCGTCGCCCACACCCTGCGGTACACATTGCTTTACTGACTTGTGGACCCACATGTTGGGCAACCGTGCTCGCACAGCCCCGGTCCACCGCTCGGCCTTCAACAGTGGCTCATATCTCAACCCGGTCCCCGGTGTTCCTGCGAGACTGCTGATCCTCCAAGTCCTCCGCAGAACAATGACCGCTGGGGGCTTTAGAGGTGGCTACATGTCTAAACCCCAGGACCGGGGTCTGACGCACTGCATGGCTAATCTGCCCCTGTGCGGACCCCACACTGGGCGGCCCTATCTGCAGATGACCTCAGCCGTGTGTGTGTGCGTGTGTGTTCTCTATTCGCGTCTCCAACGCGAGTGTAGAAACAACAGAGTGTGAGTTATTGGCTAACCCGCCCAACCATCTCATCCACTTTTTAGTGTGAATAAATCAACACGCCGTCGGTCCTAGCGGCAGATATATGCAAACACATTTTCCGCTCGCTAAGGGTTTCTTTGTGGGTGCGTGTTTGTGAGTGTGTGTGTGTGTGTGTGTGTGTGTGTGTGGGGAGGGGAGTGTACAAAGAGAGTGTGTGAGAGAGTGTGTTGTGCACGGGTCAGGGGGCAGAAGTGGTGTGAAGTCTGCCTGGAGTGGGGGGGGGGGGGGGGGGGGGGGGGGGGGGGGGGGGGGATGGAGCTGGGGAGCACAAAGGGACGGGACTGGCCGGTGTGGCTGAGGATGCTACTCTCTGGAGAGACACTGGTTCAAGGGTCACGCCAGGCCCTTTTAGGGTGGGTGTGTGTGTGTGTGTGTGTGGGTGGAAGGGGGTCGCTTTTATGTTTATATGTGCAGAAATGGCCACTAATTATGCTCATACATTATGTGTGTGTGTGTTTGGGTAGGGGGGTGGGTGTGGCGGTTTGGGTGGAGTAACCAGTTTACTAGCATCTTCGCTCTCTAAGTCCCTGTGGAGCAAGAGATGGAAGAGGAGTGGGAGTTAGAGGTAAAGAGAGAGAGGGAGCGGCAGAGAGAGGGAGGGAGTGGATGAGGACGGGACAGATGAGCGGTTGGTTGGCGGTTGGGGTCCTGTAGGGCTGGAGCAGCCTGCTAATGAAGAGCCCTCTGAGGCCTCCATTCACCTTGAACATGGGCCACTGCTGCTGCCCTGACCTTGGCTTTGATCCACAAAGATGCTTGACCCCCGCCACTCCCCTATGCCTCAGCTCCCCCCCCTGCTGCCATCTGGACAACACCCACATGCTCGCACACATGCATATGGATGCATAGATGCCCAACCCCCCCCTTCCCCACACCCCCACACATAGATATGCCGCCCCACGTATGTGGAAGTACGTACGCTGACGTGTGCATACACAAGTGTGTTAGTGTTTGTTTTCCGCCACACACACACACACACACACGCACACGCACACGCACACACACGCACACACATTTCTACAAAGAAACATTTCTGCTAGAATTGAACTGAATTCAATTTTGGAAATTGAATTTGTCACCATGTGGTTTTTTTTATTCAACTTGAGGAATAGTTGCCATTACAGACATGGACTTTGATAACGAACAGACACACACACACACACACACACTGAACAGCACAAGCATTTTCCACAGTAGCACTGCAGAGGCAAAATAATGGGACGGGTAACAACCTTTTGGGATTGGGGAAAAGCCTTACCATATGCAAATGTCTTCTCTGGGGGGGTCGGATTGGAATTGCACTCTAATCATTTATTTCCACCACTTGTAGTCTCTGAATTTCATTCAAAATGTTCCGGTCTGTTGGGTCACATCAAAGCAAGCCTTCAGACCTCCCCCACCACCAGCACCACCAGCGCCACCACCACTACCAGCACCACCAGCACCACCTCTAGACCTGAACAGTAGCCGCGCTCCGTTGACGGTCCCACCCTCTCTGCCCGCGCTCCCTCTAATGGGAACGCAGCGGCTCGTAGCGCGGCTGCAGGCCCCGTTCTTTCTCGGCAATTCCCAGAGTGGTCTGGAACACGCTCTGGCTGTCGGCTCTCCCTGTTGCTTGGCAGCTGTAAATGACAGTTATCCCACTGCTGAATTGGGCGGTGGTTTATTAGGAGGACCAGGGGAGAGGGACGGTGGGGGGGGGGGGGGGGAGGACAAGGACAAAACATCAACATCATTACCCAGCTCTCCTGTTATCCTGAGGCAGGGGTCTTGATTTGAGGACAAACTGTTGGAGTTTTAGTGCACCGATCCATCGGTCTAATAACAGTGGTTAGCATCAACAGAGTCCGTTGCGTTGTTCAGTGGCTTGATCTCCGCTTGTACCCGGGCTTATGGAGGCACGGTGTGGCGATGGCTGCTCATTCACCTTCGGGAGGGAGCAATCTTTGGCATGACTCGACTCAATCCAGGGGAGAAGCGACTGTTGAAGATGCCAGAAGACCCAACTTTTGTTTTGGTTTTCAACCGCCCTCCTGACACTCACTCACCCCCCCCCCCACCCCCCACCCTCACTGACAAAACAGCCGGGGGGGGTAGTGGCTCCCAGAAAAGCGAGTTTAGTGTCAGAGAGTCTGTGTCTGTGTGAAATGTTGCCCTAATATGCGCTCCTGAAACGCAGTCCTTTTTCTGCGTCATTGTGCGTTGATTAAGTTACCGTGCATATGCAGGGGGGAACAGGCTGTGCCCGTGGCTTAGTAATTAGAGATGAGCAGGAAGATGAGAGAGAGAGGGAGAGAGAGGGGGGGAGAGAGAGAGAGAGAGAGAGAGAGAGAGAGAGAGAGAGAGAGAGAGAGAGAGAGAGAGAGAGAGAGAGAGAGAGAGAGAGAGAGAGAGAGAGAGAGAGAGAGAGAGAGAGAGAGAGAGAGGGAGGGAGGGAGAGGGCCAGTCAGACCCCCCTCTCTCTCTCCTCTCTCCCCCCTGGCGTACATTAGGGCCTGATTTCTGTGCAGCAATTTCTACACACGGATAGCATCGCGCATTTACTTAAGTGAGCTGATTATGGCTGTGCCTTCACTCCCCCGTCTCGAAAATACCTTTTACCCCCACCACCCACCTCAACCTCCTTTCCACCTCCACCCAGTGCCCACTGCACCGGTTTACTAACAATGATGATGGCTACCGGGCTTTTCTTCACACCCAAGCTTTATGTTGTATTATGGCATCGAGATTGTCTCTGTCTCACTCTGTTGGTCAGTCAGGTCTGTCTGAATCTTTCTCTCTCTCTCTCTCTCTCTCTCTCTCTCTCTCTCTCTCTCTCTCTCTCTCTCTCTCTCTCTCTCTCTCTCTCTCTCTCTCTGGAGTTGAACAGAAAACCCTCCAACAGAGGGTCCACCCCCTCCCTCCCGGTCGTCCTGAATCTCTGACCTCTCTCTCTCTCTCTCTCTCTCTCTCTCTCTGATGAAGGCTTTAGCGGAAGGGAGTGCTGAAGGAGAAGCGTGTGTCAGGGAGGGAGAGAGAGAGAGCGCCCGCTCCAGCTGGAGTCAATATTTGCTTTAGGAATCTCAACAGGACCCCAGTCATCTGCATCTCTGATAATGGACAGCCATATGGCACTGTTGACCCACGCTGTGCTGAAGCTGCCTTTCTCTCTCCACTACTTCCCTGTGACTCTATCTCTCCCTCTCTCGCTTTTCTCTACGTCTCATCTGATCTCCCCCCCCCCCCCCCCCCATCTTACCTTCTACTTTTTAATCCAGGCACATTCTGTCCTCTCCTCTTGACACCCGTTATGAACTGCTCCCCCCCCCCCCCCCCCCCCCCCCCCCTTTACCTCACACTCACCTTGGTTACAACCTGCAGCCACACTGCAGTTGACGCAGCTTTTATTTGAAAGTGACAAGATGGCCGTGATGCACACCCGACCGAGGTGTGAAACCTCCTTCCAGTGTGGAGAGGGGAGGACCTGCTATTGGCTCATTTGGTCCAGACGCTTGTATCCAGGTGCAGGTGTGTGTGTGCGGTGTGTTTGCAGAGTCACTAAGGAGCCGATATGGGCTCTGGAGTCGAACAGAAAACCCTCCCACAGAGGGTCCACCCCCTCCCTCCCAGTCGTCCTGAATCTCTGACCTGTCTCTCTCTCTCTCTCTCTGTCTCTCTCTCTCTGTCTCTCTCTCTCTCTCTCTCTCTCTCTCTCTCTCTCTCTCTCTCTCTCTCTCTCTCTCTCTCTCTCTCTCTCTCTCTCTCTCTCTCTCTCTCTCTCTCGCCCTCTCTCGCCCTCTCTCTTTCACTCTCTCTCTCTCTCTCTCTCTCTCTCTCTCTCTCTCTCTCTCTCTCTCTCTCTCTCTCTCTCTCTCTCTCGCCCTCTGACTCTGTCACCAGAACCCCCCCCCCCCCCCCCCCCCTGTGGGCGGCGTCCCCGGCTCAGGTGCGCGGCGTCTCCCCCGTTTCGCCACGGCTCCCTCCCAGCCATCGGTCACGCCGGGGCTCTTGGCTCCCGGGTGCAGGGACGCGTGCCCAGAGCAGAGGCCCTCTGCCCAGCCACTGTCTCATCCCATCTTATCTGGGCCCAGAGCACAGCCTCTCAAGCCCACTCGAGCCTATCTCCTACAGCCACAGCGCTGGAGCTCTGGATCATGCACTGATCGACCGGTGGGAGGGGGAGGGGGCGGAGGGGGAAGTGACCGCAACAGCCAGAATAAACCCATCAGTGCATTATTATACATACACACATAACATTACATTACGTCACATAACATAACAGGAGCCCACTGGGCGACGCACAGCAACACTCACACAGCGCATTGTGCAACAGACTTGGCGCAACGGCATTGCTATGATAATGATATGATAAAAGCTATTAGAGGCTTCTCTGCCACAGCTTTGTAGCCATTTTCCAGCCTCTCCCTACCACCACCACCACCACCACCACCACCAAACATTCAAAAACCGACCATCCGTCCTACATGCCGGCTCCTCGGGCTCCACTCGCTGCCTGTCACTCGGAATTTCAAATGGCTCCAATTTTCCCCCTGATGGCACGGAGAAGTGGCAGGCAGCGTGTCGAGGGTGGGGTGGTGGTGGTGGTGGTGGTGGTGGGGGCAGCGCTGCCTCCAGCGGGGCTTCTATTAGCGGGGAGAGAGAGCGAGGACGAGAGGGGCCGGAGTGCCCCGCCTCCATAGGCTCGTTTAGTTGGGTTGTTTATTTCTTTCTCTATTTGGATTCCCTGTTTGGCAGCCCCCCTCTTCTTCCTGCCCCTTTGGGAGCCGTGTTGGGTTCGATTGTTGCCATCTCTCTCTCTCGTATGCGCGTTCAAACACAACGCATTCTCTCGCACACACATGCACACGCTCACACACGATCGGGCGCACACACTCACACTCTATCGAGCAAGCAGACTTCTGGTGCAGAGCAATCTCAACTCTCTGGTGCAAATGTATTTGAGTTGTTGTTTTTTTTCCTTTCTTCCTCAGCGAGCACAGATCTGCTTCAGCTGCCAATAAATGAGCAGTGGTGTGGTTGTCGGGGTTTGAATCGATCTTAAAATAACCCAATGTTCAGTTGAAGGTGACACCGAATTACATTGGGAAGGTAAATGGTTGGGATGGGTTCCAATGCAGCTGCTGAATGTTGTGGTTCATCGCGGTGTTTTCCTTAACCGTGACTGCGTCAGCTACGAAGAGCGGGCACTCTACCTGGAAGCCATCGTCCAGAACCACAGAGAGGTCATGACCTTTGAAGACTTTGCCTCGCAGGTCTTCTCCCCCTCGCCCAGCTACTATCCAATGAGTGGGACAGGTGAGCATCGGACCACGCCCCTTCCTGTTCCCCATCCCTCCCTCCCTCTCGCCCTC
>NC_044052.1:8859734-9022234 GCF_902167405.1 Gadus morhua
GGGTGCTACTGTCGGGGTGGGGGGGGGGGGGGGGGGGGTTGGGCCTGGCGAGGCGCGCCGCAGAGACAATTAGCACCTGACCCCGACGTAGCGGCATGGGCGACAACGGCTACACTTCTGGGCACCCGCTCCATGCATGTGGCTCGCCTTTATCTCTCTAAAACCGGCGTAACGCTGTTCTCATTCCTCTCCTTTATCTACCACCGCCCCCTCCCCCTCCTCCTCCTCCTCTGTCTCCCCGCCTCCCCGGTTTCCTCCTGGTTGGAGAGGGCCTGTTTGCCCGGGGCGGGCTCTCTGAGACTAACACCTGCCGCACGGGAAGACATCTTTGTCGTCCGAAGCCTTGTTTGAACTGCTGCAGGGGACCAATGGCAGAGCAGGCCCTGTCTCTCTCTTTTGTTCTCTCTCTTGCTCTCTCTGTCTCTCTCTGTGTCTCCTCTCTCGCTCTGTCCGTCTGTCCGTCTGTCTGTCTGTCTGTCTGTCTGTCTGTCTGTCTGTCTGTCTGTCTCTGTTCTATATTCTCTCTCTCTCTCTCTCTCTCTCTTCTCTCTTCTCTCTCTCTGTTCTCTCTCAGTCTCTGTCTCTGTTTCTCTCTCCTTTTCCAATCTCTTTTCACTCCTGAATCTCTCTCAGAGCGGAAATTCTGGGCTCATGATGATGTTAACGATGACACATTAGTCTTTCCCTTATCTGGCTTATTTCCCCCCCCCCCCTCCCTACCCCCCCACCTCCTTCACTCAGGAACTTAACGTCATACAGAGCAGAAAGGGATGCAGAAGCAGCTGCTAAGTGCTGTGGTGGCGAGCAGGGGGACAGTAAAAATGTTCCAGCTTAAATGGTGGCTATAGAGGATTAGTCTATAGAGCGAAGGGTTAGAGTCAGGGAGAGGGGGGGAATAAAGACCTTGACGACCGTAGAGTTCATCAGCAGGTTTGGCTAAAAGCTGTCTAATCGCACATACCTGTATGATTAGGTCGGTAGAAGGCGGGGTTGGGGTGGGGTTATTTATGGAAATGAAGGATGGTACAGTTTGTTTTTGGTGGTGTTGTGTAGGAATGGGCCATGTGTCAGGTGGCGGAATGCTGCGCTGCCTTTGTTTGTGTTTGTGACTACAGTGTCACACACACACACACACACACACACACACACACACACACACACACACACACACACACACACACACACACACACACTCACACACACCCCTAACAGCCGCCCCCATCTATAGCCAAGCCCCTCCTCTTTTTTATATTCATATGCAGATTGTGAACACACACACACACACACACACACACACACACACACACACACACCCGGTCCTCCCAGAGCGCTGGGTGAGGCGGGCCCCAGCGGCCCTGATGCTGCTGGTGTCCAGCGGGCCTGCAGAGTGTCTGTTGCTCCAGCCATCTGCCGTCTCTTTTAGCCGGCGCAACTTGAGATGCCTCTGATAAACGGCAGGGAGGGGAGGACACACACACACACACACACACACACACACATCTATACACACACACACACACACATACACATATACACACATCTATACACACACTGACACACATACATACAGATACACACATACACACACATACACACATATACATACATATACATACACGCTTGTGCATACACGCATCCAGATACATACACGCACACACACACACACACACACACACACACACATGTACACACACACACACACACACACAAATAAACAGACACAAACAGATAGACACGCATATATGCACACAGATACACAAAAACACACGCACACAAACGAGGGGCTAGGAAAGGAAATAGGCGAGCAGATGCTGCCCTGACAAAGCAGGAAAGTTGTTTAAACTGGGAACATGGACGCCATTGGATGAGATTTTGGGGGCGGCTCGGGTGGGAGGAGTCAGGGAATATATGGAGAAAAGAAGTGGCATCATCTGCTTTGTACTATGTACATTACCTATTGTTTTCAGCTTAGTTTTGCCTAGCTTGCTTTAAAGTGGCTTTAGAGCATGTGAATTATTTCCTTCCCGTAATGTGACAAGGAAGTGCTTGTTTGGTCGGGGGTTAGCTTTGGAGAGCTCTTCCACTGCACCGGCGCATGTGTAGAAGGCATGACATTCACCCTGCACTGCAATGACTTGGATTCATCCACTCACCGTTTCAACAAAATATTCTTCAACCTCAATAAAAATCATCGGGCTCAGACACTGCTTTTAATCATGTGCTAAATCTTATATTTTCTATTTTTCTGGTCAATAAAAGGAAAACAATAAATTAAGCAGCCCGGGTAATCTGGTTCTGGGGAGCGTTCTTGTGCATGACAAAGCATGCTGGGAAATTCTGCCCAAATCACACACAGCCTGGAGGGATCCCTGCCACGTCTGACCATCTCCCTCACTCTTCCTCTCCCTCTCTCGCTCCCTCTCGCTCTCTCTCTCCCAGGCTCCCTGACCGGCAGCACCAGCGCTGAGAACGGCGTGGCCGCGGGAGCCGCCGACTCTGTCGACCAGGTGTCTCCCCCGATACCCCGTGCCACAAAGAACCGAGTTTCCGGTAAACTCCGAAGATCTGCCAGCGCTATTAGCAAGTCGTCCACCTGAGCTCTGTGAACCCCCTCCTCCTCCCCCTCCCCGCTCTTGCCCTCCATAAGTACAGCCTTTGAACTATTCCTCAAACTAAAACCTCACAGATCCGTCCCGTAACGCCGCCATGACTGCAGACATTTTGGTAGCCTCTCCCTCTATATATATCTATCTATTGTCCCGTGATCGAACATGTAAATGGAGCACATTGCAATTGTCTTGTTTTTAATCCATTTAAAAAAGCGCCCACTGTCTGTTTACTTCTCCAATGCATTTCCTTGTGTCTCGGGTGGTCGGCTGCTTCAAGAACGACGGACCCCCGGAGACGATGACTTATTTATGTGTGCGTGGGCTTCGGCTGAAGTAGGACTCTGTGACTCCCTTCACGTGTTTAATCGAACCTGTGATTTTTCCTCGTGCGCATTTCTTTCTGTCTCTCTTTGTGCCCGAGCAAAAACAAAAAACCACTGGAGAGCGGTGGGAGGGTGTGGGTTTAACTGATGGCGCTGCATCTAATCCCCGCTCCAGGTAGTTAACACTGGACGAGAGCCGGAAGGTTTTCCTGAACCTGGCAGGGAGAGATCCTCATTTCCTGCCCGCATGTTCTCTCACCAAAGCCGGGGAAAGACTGTTTTTAACGCACTCGAATGTTGGATCTTATGCATCGATTTTGTTCCTTTGTTGTTTTTCTTGGTTCCTTGGGTCGGTTCTGATGCTCCTATCTTGTTCTGGTGTATTTTCTCGATGTTTTGGACCAAACCTAGTGGGTGAAGTTGATGTCTAGAGAGGTCTGCACTGTCTGGAGCACTTATACAGACGCGGTTCTGGCTCTGGGAGACTGAGCATGCTCGGTAGAAGGTTCCGTTTTTCTTATTCTTTTTTACATTTTAATTATGTTGAAGCCAGGCTGAGCAAATTATGTTGTCTTTCCAACCTGGAGTTGAATCTAAACTCGTTTCGAGTACAATTTTTATCGCTGTTGGTTTCCTGTGTTTTAAATTAATTCCGATAGATTCTGCCATGCTTTGATTTATGCAACCACTGGAACGAGAAGAGACGGTGTAATTGTTTTCTAATGTGATTTTCATTTGACTTCCGTCCGGTTGTTCAAGCTCAGTTCCTCCTCCTCCTCCTCCTCCTCCTCCTCCTCCTCCTCCTGTCTCTCTTATGCCATCATCTTCTCCTTCTCCCTTCTTCCGAGGGGAGAGAAAGATCACATTCCGACGTCCCATCCCATGTCTTTTGCACTCGCAGTCGTCGAAGAACTTGCGATGGCTGTTTCTTATTTTTTTATGTCTTTGCATCTAAATTGCTTTAAAAGTTGATTTGCTTTCATGCACGTTTTGTTGATGTTTGTGTGTATATATAAATATATAAGGGGACAGAGTGAGAGATAGAGTGATATATTTGATTTATTCTGCTGTAGTGATGTGTAAACGTGTCCACATGCTGTTTGAGAGGCGATCTTTCGCCAGGACCTCAGGTGAAACTTTACTACGTGCACTGGTGTGTGTGTGTGTGTGTGTGTGTGTGTGTGTGTGTGTGTGTATGTGTATGTGTATATACGTACGTGTGTGTGTGTGTGTGTGTGTGTTGCATAGGGAGCCACGGTGGTTGTCGTTGTTTTTATTTGTAAGTGTGTGTCCAAGGAGCTTCCCACCCAGTTTCCTGTGCACTGTCTTCCCACTCTGATCCTTCACCATTACCCACTTCCTCCCCCCACTCCATCGGCCCCTAAACTCATCTCCAACGGATCTGCGTCTTCGCCCTGGCATCCTGGGTCCCGCCTCGCCGCACACAAACAAATAGAAATGTGCAGACACTCTCCCTGCGCACACACACACATACACACACACACACACACACACACACACACACACACACACACACACACACACACACACACGCCTCCTGCTCCCTGTGACTGAGCGCCCGCTGTGTTTCGGTCCCACGGTGCGCATGTGAACAGGTTGTCCTGCTCTCTGGGCGCCGTGGTTACTCTTTATTACAGGTGCTGCTGCTCTCTCGGTCTGCCATGCGCTCACCGGTGGAGTCAGATGACACCGTGTCTCCCTCCTCCTCCTCCTCTTTCCCATGCTACAGCCCTCTCCAGCCCCCCCCCCCCTCCCGTCCCCATGTAGCCTCCCAGGGGCCCAATGGGAGGGTGGGATCAGGTGGGGCAGGTGTCGAGGTGGCACGCCGCATCCGTGATCCAGCAACCCCTCCTAGCAACGGCGCAGGCTGAAAGTGCTCCGATGCCACCTCCAAGCTGCCCATTTCCGTTGTCATGGTAGCCAGGTGTTATTCAAGCAGAAACACACATACGCAACCTCTAAGGGGCTCCACCCATTGCTGTAACACTATCCCCATCTGTTGCATTACTATGCCTCATCTCCCCACCCCCCCCCCCCCCCCCTTCTCCATCCCGTTGTTTTTGTTTTGTACCGTTGCTTGCGTCTTGTTTCTGTTTTTAATTGACTTCCTGTTTCCCGCTCTTCGACCTATAGCGTCTACGCAACTGCGGGCTTTTGAGATGCAAGTCTGTTTAGTTTGTTTGTTTTGCACATCTTTTGAATGTATAGATTAAAAGCCTCTGAGGTGTTTCTAGCTTTTCCCGCTCTCTCTCTCGCAAGGCTGAGAACAGCCCAGGATGTTGATTAAAGATACTAGTGTGTAAATTATGTTTGTAGATCCATGTTGATGCATTGGGGATTAAGGAGTTGTTTAGTTTGGACCGAGATAAGGAATGTGTCTTATGTGTGCTGGCTTCTAATCATGTGATGCAACAGAGATTTTGTCCGTTAGTTTGTTCTGGTTTGGTGTTTCTGGTTTAGGAACTCTTGTCCTTTGTGAGCAAGAACCCAGGGCTCCTGTACCTACTGAATATAAATACAATAATGCTTGTAATATAACCTTTGTATATGAGGAAGAGGGTGAAAAGCTTGAAGCATCATTACTTGTGAACATATCAAACTGTTTTTAATGACCGAAGTTCTGCTATCTTTATTAGAAATGTGAAAATCAAAAACATTTCATTAAATTAATTTGGAATTCTACCTTGAATTAGTCACCGCTCCTTCTTTGCTGGTCTGCACTCAGTTATATTAAAAGGCTGCAGGAGGGGTGTGTGTGTGTGTGTGTGTGTGTGTGTGTGTGTGTGTGTGTGTGTGTGTGTGTGTGTGTGTGTGTGTGTGTGTGTGTGTGTGTGTGTGTGTGTGTGTGTGTGTGTGTTTTTGCGTGTGCATGAACGGCACCCATGTCAGAGAGGCGTGCGTGTGTGTGAGGAGGGAGTAAGGGCTGACGTGAGGCTCCGTCTGCGGGCCTTGTGACCCTGTTCCAGGGGGCGAGCAGCAGGGTAACCTGACCCTCCTCCCATCTGTCTCCCCTGCTGCCCCGCCAGCGCTCTGATGGCCGGCCCTGAATAATGGAGCCATAACCGGGAGGTACAGGTGCACTGTCTGTGGCACCCGGCGCTGCCCTGTCCTGTCCCGGCTGCCGGGACGCCCATGATTTACCCATGTTGACTCCGGTCAAAGTCCCCTTTAGCCCGGCCGTGTATTCCTGTGTGTGCAGTGTGAGCAGGGCTTTCCGTGGTGCTAGTCCTATTCTGAAAGTGATACGTTAGGGTTTTATACAGAACTAGCGATGGTCCATTTTCAGGTTTTCCAATAATATAAAAGAAGAATACTTTTAAGGTCACTTCCTTAAGAGAGAAAGGGTTCATTTGTGAATGTAATTTTGACAAATTCATAGTAGGCTATTTCTGTTTTTTGTGGCACTGACTAACCTTGACCAGTTGACAATCCCACCTTTTTCCTTGATTACTTTTTTTCAACATAGAAACGAGCTGACACAAACACAAAGAAGAGGTTTTAATACACCTTAATGGACATGTTAAGCAGGTGAGCAAAGGCCCGATGTGTGCCCTGGTCCATGTAGAATCTGAACTTATCGAGTCTTTTCATGTAGGCTAACGGCCTTGGAGGTGAACTATGTCACCTCCTTGTCCCCCTGTCTGGGATTGATTGGACAGAATTTATGAGTTGAAGTGCTTCTATGTGCAAGTGAAAGGATGTCATTGGAGCCTCTGCAGTTACAATTTATCGTCTGGCCTAAACGAACCTAATTAATCGAGAATCGAAAGGAGCATGACGAAGGAATCAATGTGTTTTAAGTGAAACTGCATCTTCCTTCTATGTGTTTTGTTTCATGGAAATGTATTTTTTTAAATGTTTCAAGTAAAGATTTAGTAATTGCTACACCAAAGTTCCAAGTAGAAACGGGTTCAGGCATTGTGTATATTTGCGATTGTAAATGTGTTTATTTAGGTCTATTGACAAATAGCCTGTAGAATTGTAGAAAGCTATTAACACTTGTTGTTAATGTTTCCTATTCTTAGGCGAAATATAATTTTAATATTGTAATTGGGATCATTTGAAAATAACATTAAGTGAATGTCAATCTGTTCTTTCGAAATCAGTAAAATGGACCATTTGAAACAACGGTGAGACTTCATAGGCTATTAAAACATTAGGCCACTTTTTTAAAAAATATATGTAAATATTCTATTTATTAATTAAATAACCACAACATTTAAAATAAATTGATCAGTAATTTAGTTCAACTAGTCCATGTCTGTTGCTTTCCACAACTTTCAGAAAGTGATTTGAAGAAAGTTAGGAGTCAAGATGTCCTTTGAAAATATTTTTATTTTAATAGACAACAACGATATACACATACAATCAAAGCGCTATAAAAGCCAACATTTATGAAAATAACGCGTCCTTAAAAAAGATTGCATCTAAGATAAGAGCTTTACGTTTTACAAGAGCTGTGGAGATTGAAGATTAAAATCGACCCACGACAATTATCACAACTCATAAATTGGACAACACATTTGGCTACGACATGTAAACTGCCAGAACGATTCACAAAATAATCACACGACACAACAATAAGTTACATAAAATAATTAGAATAAATAAATAAATAAAATTAGGATGAAAAATATTGCAACAATCTTCAATAATAAAATATGTGCCAGCATTCAAAATAAAACAAAATAACAAAATCGATGTTGACTTTTTAAGGCAGTTATACAGCGGAATTTGGATGTGGATGTGAACTATTCAGACTAGGCTTGTTTGTATTCTAAAGGCATTTGTGGTTCTACTAGAAGGGAATGCTTCGGTTTCTTTTTCTTAAGACAAAATTGATAGGTTTTGTCGTTCACACACTAGCGTAAAGCTACGATCACGGTCGGTGACTTCAAAGGCTTGGATGAAAAGAAGGATGGCGGGACTTTTAAAACGTTTCTTAGGTCTATAAGCTATAGTTAGCACGTGTGCCGTCTAGAAAAATACCCTTTTAACAGTCAAACTAACCCTTTGTATTCTTTTGATAAACTAATTTGAGGAAAAAAATCTCAAAATAGACCTATATGTTACTCAAGATATAGAGAAGCGTTCAACAATCACTGATTGGCATGAAAAAGACACCTCATGAAACACCATTTAAACATCAAGTTGCCCTGCCTCCTCGCGGGCCTACAGTAGTACTATGGCAATGTTCTCACAAAAAAACAATTCTTTCATCCAAAGACACATTTCTTTTTTCCCCGTCAAAGGCACGAAGGTTGTCTTCTCATTTAGCAGGCGGGTCGCACGGGCATTTGGAGCAGGATGACCTGCCTGTTCTCAGACGGGTGGCACTTATTTATGTGCCTGGTGAGTCCCGGCGAGCTGTAGAACGTGGCGGGGCAATACTTGCAGGGGTAAACCTGGGAGGAGTGCATGAGACGCAAGTGTCTCTCCTGGCTAGCCCTGTTGGTGAAATTCTCCCCGCACACGGGGCACAGTAGGCAGTCCACGGGGCTCAAATTAAGGGGACTTTGGTTCGCGGTTTCCTCTGAGGATGATGATGAGGAGGAGGAAGAGGAGGAGGAGGAAGAGGATGCTGAGGAGGATGATTCGGGCGCCTGGTCTGCCACCAGCACGCGGTCGTTGTTTTGAAATCCCTGCTGCTGCTGCTGCAACTGCTGCTGCTGTAACTGCAACTGCTGCTGCTGCTCCTCGTACAGTTTCTTCTGCATGGCCTGGTGGGCCAAGGTGTGTTTTCTTAGGTATGCTTGACGTTTGAACCTCTTGCCGCAGACGTTGCAGTCGAATAAACCATCTTCAGATCCCGATTCGGACAGGCCTGGGCTCGGGGTGTCCCTGTCACTCAGTAGTTCGGCGTGTCGCATGTCTTTGGCTTCCTCTTGGTGGACGGGCTTCACGCTGCAGGGCATTTTGGCGATTTCAGACTTGACGCTGTGCGGAGGCGGCAGCCCGGCTGCGCTGGCCCGGGGTTTGTGCCAGCGACGGTGCGAAGCGAGGTTCGCCGGGCAGCTGAACATCTTGTCGCACTCGGGACACCTGTACTCGACCCTCACGATGCGGGAGCACTTGTGCTGGGCTAAGGAGAAGGGGTCCGCATACGCCTCCTTACACAGCTGACAGACGAACTCCCCTAAAGGCTTATTCCCTCCCGCTGATTGAGAGCGCGGTTTCGTCTCCAGTGGCCCCTCTTTGATTTTGAGACCGAGCACCGGCGAAGTTGTCATTTCGTCTTCAAAGTTGAGCTTGCGGATGGCTTTGGGTTTCTTGGAGGACGGTTTCGCTTTGCGTTCTGCGTGGTCACTCGCGGGTCTCTTGGTGGCTGCCCGGGCGGTGGGGACTGAGGGGACTGCCGGGATTGTGCTGCTGGTGGTGGTGCTGATGCTGCTGCCGGTGCTGCTGCTGGTGGTGCCGCTGCGGTTGCTGTTGCTGGTGCCGATCTTCAGATCCACGGGGGCGAAAAGGACGTGGTCTATGTTGGAGAGGGAGGCGGGCGTGGGGAATGACTCGGCAGAAATAGGCGAGCCAAGGTTGAAACTTCTCTCGAAATATCCCCGCTCGTGTTCCTTGCTCACGGGGCGGGTGGGGCTGTAGAGCGCCTGGTACACCGCCTCGGGGTTGCCGAATTGCCCCGGCTTCTCCAGCCTGGGGACCGGCGCGTCCGCGGCGAGGTCCGGCGACGGTGCCGCGCGGTAAGGGAGGGACGCCACGACGGACACGGGCAGGAAAGAGTCCGCCCCGTGGATGCTGGGAAAGGCGGCCGGGTGGGGGTGGTCCTGTAGGTCATCTTCTTCCGAACGAGTCCTATACGAAACATGTGCGGATTTTCTGTTTCTTTTCACTAGAAATCCTTTGGGCATCTTTGCGAATGATGATTGCAAGGCACTTTGGAGCGGTGGAAGAGGTCTCGAGTATCCAGGTTTGTTGAAATGATGGCACCAACAGGAAGCAGTATCGGACTTTATCTTTCAATTCTATCGATCCTTCTGTTGCTGAAATGTTTTCGTCTCCAAGGCATAGCTCCACTCTTTTTATGCCGGGGTGATGCTATTGTTCTCGCCCCCTGTTGCCGCATCCCCGACCAATCACACGCCACCGAGATCCCAGCGGATTCGATTGTGGGAGGGCTTGAATTCTGGGATGGTGGATTTCGTTGGATGATGTGCAGATAGCTTAGCAGATGTACTTGCGGTTTATTACATTAAGGTGCGCGCGCAGCCCCACCCCGGCCGAGGCACACGCCGGGCCCTCCTCCTTTTACGGTCTGATGGCTCCCTATACAAATGCACACGTGCCACGGCTTTGTGGCTCTCCTCTGGGGGCCACAGAGCTGCCAAAAGGAAATGTCCATCAACGCTACAATCATCACAATTTAGAAGGTTTACGAAAAGTTTCATAATACATACCCAAACAGCATTAACGTTTGCGTAATTTCTTAACAATAAGTATATCAAACGATAGTAGCCTACATCAAAGTGACAATACAGAAATGCCTGTTGGGTGTTAAAAACCAGGCTACCCAGAGTGAAAAACCTATTATTTCTTTCAGATTTGATTGTAATCCTTTTCTCCGTGTTATTTACCGCCTGGTGTTTCTCATTATGCGCAACGTGGCTATGGGTTGACCCAACACTAAAGCTCAATTTTTACTTCCATTCTATTAAATCATATGTTATATATATATATAAAAAAAGAAGCCTATTCTCAGAGACTGAATCTTTATTTGGGGGGGGGGGGGGGGGGGGGCACGTGTCTGCCTTGGTAGTTTAACTCGACATATAAATCACGACCAGATCTCGCTGCATACATAAGTAATAAGAAGAACCCTCTTGTCTTTTGTGCACAATGGCCACGTCTGCCCACGCTGGATATCCCTTTTTTTCGTTTGAAAGGCAAATTGACCTCTTCACTGTGAAACAGGACCCACGGCCAATCTGGCCTACAGCGAGGCGCGTGCTGGGCGTAATCAGCGCGCCAGACAAAGAAGAAGGCCGCTGCACGAGCGCCCGCCCTCCCGCGCCCTCCCGCTCCCGCCACTGCTTGTGTTGTAAAATGCTGAACAAATAGCTTGTTCCCAATAGCCAAAATGCGGGGCTTATTGTTTACCGCTTGGCAAGGTAGAAGACAGTTATATGCCGTTTATATTTTTATGATTTAATTGTAGTAAGCTATCTACACCAATAAAAAAGGTTTTGTGTCAAGATGTAATAGGCCTTTTTCGTTTTTCCACGCAAACATAATTATGTTTTGGTATAAGCCTGGGTTTAATTCTTCGCCTAGCAAAGTGGATTACTCACCATCACTTTGTTGGGGAGAGCAAGGTTATTGTTTAAAAATGTACTACATTGTTCAAATAAATCTAAAAGTTCCACCTATCATCAAAAGAATGTGTCATGTAAAGGAAGATACTGGAAAATAGTTGTGGTTGCTTGTTGTAACTTGACCGTATCGTGTATAAAAGTGCACATAACAAATAGAATGCATATTTTTTCGGTTTATTTTTAAATAATACACATGTAGTAAATGGCTGGCGTCCGCCACTCGGCAGCGGGGGCATGCTCCCCGCTCCCCGACCAGTAAAGAATTAATCTCTATCGTCGGGTATTGTTCCCCTCATTTGCATAAAGCTGCAGTATGACCAAGTCAAATAATTACACAATCGAGCTGAGACGTTGGTCTGTTCCCTTCAATGGGCCTCTCTGTTGCGACAGCTTCTCACCTGCTTGAACGCACACCGTTATCTTATAATTTGAAAGAAAATAATGTTTTTTATCAAGCGACTGTTTTTAGTTTAGTGAAGGAGAATGGAGTCGGTCTAACTTCTTTCTTAACTGGTTATCACAAAATAAAATATCCTCACTGTTCATTTCCAGGGGCGATGCATTTTATTTAGGCTATGTTTTTGTTTATACCTAACTAACATACCTAACTAAAGTTGTAGGCCTATTAAAAAAAATAAGTCACGTGTTGTGCTTCTGGCAATGTTAACCTAGCGGGTTGTTTGTTGTTCTCGTATATGCCTTCATAAAACCTCCGATGGCATTTAAACAAGTTCCTCTTTCTCCACTGATAATTTCACCAGAGAGGTTCGCTTTCAAATTGTGACCCTGATGCCTTCCATGGCTGTTTGCTCAGTGGCGCGTGCTGCCCTGCGCGAGGGGAAGCACCGAAGGATTGGCGCCGAAATTAGCATATAGCTGCAGCTCCGTCCCCCCGCCACCACCTCCTAATGTAGGCTAAACTCCATTACCCTGCTACATTCTGCCTGTTTTGCCCTCCAAATAATCACTGTGCGCTGTTTATAATATGATTATAACATGTACAATTATATATAAGCGTTTTACAACGAGATTAGAGTTTGTCTATTATAAAAACCAATGCTTTTTTTTTTTTTTTTTTACTACGGTCACTTTAAAACGCTGGCCTCCTCTTAGGCGTAGTTTGGAAGTAAACCCGTCCAGCGTCTATTGGATGGGAGCGCAGTTGTTATTTCACTGCACCACCAACAGGGTAAAATGATAAATGCCGGATGGTAGGATGAGATTTATAGTGTTCTATCTTATTCCACTCTCATTCCACATTGTGGTTTTATTTATTTGACTGTTAAATCAGAGAGGAGGTAAAAGTTGGACATAGTATTCTTTTTTAAACATGCACATGTTTAATAATCCCCAACTCTCTCAAGTTCTGCTCCTAATGTGAAGCCCATGGTAGCCCACCTGTGATTCGGTGTGTGGAATGTGGACATGCCTATGGACTAATTGATGCTTGCGACATACAGCCGCCGCACTGTTGATCAATTGTTATAATGGATTAGCCTGCCTCCCCTTTTGTCTATGCTTGTAATCTGATAGAGCCCTCTTTCAGAACCATGGAGAGGGCAAAGCAAAGAACACAGGTTTAAACAGACTATAGCTATGGACACAAAACCTAAAACAAGCATGAACAATGGATACAATACACATTACACATTGGATATCCGTGCAGTGATTGGTTTGGAACAACAGTCATCTTGTATTGTATGATATTGTGCCCTGTTGCTGTCCATTGTCTCGGTGTCACAGTACGATGAGAGACTTGAGTGATCAGTGTGGTCACCTCCTATTACCAGGGACCACCATGTGTGTTTCCTCATGTGTTTGAATTCATTTAGGCCTTTTCCCACCTCAACAGTCGCCCCCCCCTCCCCTGCAGAAGGTAAGATGGCGGTTTTATGTTTATATCCAAAGAGCCACTGATTGCTTCTACTTGTACTGAATTTATTTAAAGTCTATACCCATGAGTTGGTTTCCTTTTTTTTTTTTTTTTATGTGATGTATGCATCTCTGCCAAGAGTCAGACACAGTCCATCTGATATACTGTGTGTGTGTGTGTGTGTGTGTGTGTGTGTGTGTGTGTGTGTGTGTGTGTGTGTGTGTGTGTGTGTGTGTGTGTGTGTGTGTGTGTGTGTGTGTGTGTGTGCTTTCATTTGTTAGCAGCTGCTTTGACCAAAGATATTTCCACCATCCAGGTGGATGACAAGGAGGAAAGCTCCAACACTTCCTTTGTAAAGCATCGATGGAATTTGTCAATGCAGGATCATATAATGTTAAGATATATCAGAAGTGTACCTCTAAAAAACACTCAGACAAGGCCATAATGAATTTGAATGAATCCATGAATTGATCTAATAGTAATCAACATACCAGGGTGAGGTAATTCCTCCTATTATTTCCTAAGCACACATCGCCGTCTGGGAAGGGAAAGGCCCCTAACGGAGAACATTATGACTGACCGATCAAAGCATTAAATTGTACTTCCTTTATGAGATCAGAGATTAATAGCATCATATTAAAACATAGTTTGCCCGCATGGCAGTTGTGCAAGTCCCAGGGGCACGTTTAGCCCTAATTCACTCATTGAAAACACTGGAGTGTCTCCGTGTAATCGTTGCAGTCCATTGGTCGTTCGAGGCGGAGGCCCCCCCCCTCCGCACCCTCCCACCCCACAAGACCCCATCACAAGGCATGCCCTGGAATGTTAAACACTAATTCACCTCGGAAAGGCAGAGGTGGATGAAGTGATTGTTCTATCTGGGAGCTGATTAAGGCGGCTCTGGCCCTGCGCTCTCTCCCTCCCCTCTCTGCGGCATCTCCCCTCCATCCGACGTCCGTCCGTCCGTCAAATTCATTTCTGTATTCATGAGCCACGGGACAAAGCGGCGGGCAGAGCAGCTGCCGTATCGCAGATAATAAGGCCAGCGGGCGGCAAATTCTCTGGCCCTGCCCCGCTTTCTTTCAATTACTTCATAGGAGTACTGCAGGCACGGCTCCGCTGCGGGGGGGGGGGGGGGGGGGCAGTGCATAGAGGCACAGTCGCTTTACATTCGCACACACATGCACACACACTCACGCACACATAAACTGTCATCTCTCTCTTTCCCTCTCTCTCTCTCTCTCTCTCACCCTCTCTCACACACACACACACACACACACACACACACACACATACACACACATACACACACACACACACACACACACACACACACACACACACACACACACACACAGCCACACACTACCTAGGCACACAGAGGAGCAGGAGCCAAGCACAACAGCATTAAGGCCAAAATCTGTGTACAGGGCATGCTATCACATTGACATTGACATTCAGTTGTCAACACACAGACTTTTACAACAAAGAGACAAACGGGCGCGGGCCATTAGTACTGGCCTTATGAAGACTGTATTGGTATTGATTCAATGACTCAATGGAAGAACGACTGAAAGAGGAGCTATTCCTCGCAGAGTTCTTCTATGAGGGCTGCCATTAGTTTGATGACCGCGCGGACAGCAGATGAATCATCTCGGAACATGAGAGATGGACTCTCAAAGAAACAAATGGCTCACATCGTTCTTCTATTGACAGAATACTGGCTGGCCAGCGGTACCACCTCATTCGTTGATCTCAGGCTGATCTTAGACGCATGTGTCTAAAATCATTTTATTTGTATGCATTTTGCTTTGCAATTTGTTCATTGGAAAAATGCCTACTGCTCTCATGTATTCTCACGTGTTCCCAGTGACGAGGCTTGGTAGGCCTAATTAATGACATCAATGCCGTCCGATGGCTCTAAACTAGTTCCGCTGTGAGGCAGCAGACCGTTGCTCTCCATGGTACTGAAACCCTGGGCCTTGATGTTGCATTTAGCAGCAGCAGCAGCAGCCCCGTTCTGTCCTTCAGGGCATCGGCTCCTACAAAATGAACAAGAGCAATGTGTGGTACGGAGTGGCGGTCCCATTGAAATGTGACAGAGAGCTCGGGGCAATGCAGTGAATGCACGCATCTTATGAATAGTCATGGTGTATCGCTCACTGCGACTCGCCTTGCCCTACGGTCTTAATAATGTATGATTTATTGATATCTAACGAAGAATAATACCAAACGCAGCCTAACACTAATTAGTTTGTCAGACAAGTTGGAAAAAGGAAATCTATGAATGTATTTTTAAATCAAATGGGACGATTGCAAGAATTAAGAATAGACTCGGATTAGGGCGTCGCTTTGACTGTGTTGTAGGTCTTTTAATAAATAAGGAAATAAGTATGTCATATCAGCATGAAAGGTATCATCCATTGTATTATAATAGTAATGCAATGAATAACAAATGCAAGTATTTGTGATGGAAAGGCCACTGAGGAAAAAGTCACTTCAGCTTCCTAGCAGAGGAAATGAGTTGGGCTGGCGTTGCGGGCCATACAGATTCGATTAAAAATCATATTTCATATTGGTGTTCTCCTGACACTTGTGATTCATGGAGTTAGGAGACAGTGTTATTACTGTGTCAAGTAGTAAAATAATCCCGGGTGCTCAAGAATGTAAGCACATCCTCTCACACCAACATAACAAACAAATGACCTTGCCTTAACTCAGATTTTTGGAATGCTACGTTTCCCAAACAAAGAATTCCCCAAATTGGCCCACTCGTCATTAGATAAGGCATAATTTGCATTCTCTTGTAATTGTACTGCTTCCTTGATTATTAAATGATCCCCCTAATTAGGCAGTGTAACAGGGTTAATCAGACCCTGCTCATTACACATACTATTATTCCCTCAGAAAAATGAAGGGAAAAGATACTTGATTAATTATATCAGCCTTTTCATCAGCCGCTGCTGCTGCTCCATCCCTCTGAAATTAATATCAGATTGTAAATGGAAGGAAGGAGCGCGCCGGACACAGACAGATGAAAGATTTCACTCAAATTAATTAAGGGCTAATTATGCGGCGGGAGTTGGGAGCCGTTTGCATAATGAGATCCATCAAATGAGATCAGTCATGTGGAGGGGGCCGTTGAGTTGCTATCCCAAATCTTCTCTATCGTACACACAAACACGTGCGCGTGCAGGCGCACAATCACAACACTCACCTTTGACCTCGGGCCGGCCTTGAGAAGGAGTAGTTTACTTTTTCTCTCTTCTTTAGTCCTTGGTTTGTGGTGTTTTATGGCAAACCATGAATAATATTGTAACCGTACTCGTAGTGATACACTCATACATGAATGTACCATGATTGCATGTGTTTTGGTGTGTTTTCCGTTATTGTATTTGTAGAGGCCGGAGAGGGTGAGGCAATCATATCAACATGCCGCAATGAACTAAACTAAGCTGAGGAGGCTAGTGGAGAGCTGACATACCTTAAAAAATCCAAGCCAACCACATTTAGCCTCCAGCCGCACTTAACCAGGATCCTAATCACCTCTCCTCTCCAACTCTCTCAGTGGTCAGCAGTACAGTTGATAGAGAGACCATGTTTGTCCCAGGAGCGGACAGAGAGAGAGAGAGGGATTACCGGGGACATACACTCCCTATGTTCTAATTGTCTCATTTAATCACAGCCATTCGGAGACTGTGTTGGGAGTCCAGTTACTTGAGCTGATTTGTGCAGTCGTCGCGGCAATCATACATAGGCTAATCAGAACGCACACAGGCCGTCACTGACCTTCAGGGTCCCTGAGTGGAATTACAAAGACTATGATTAGTTAATCAAATGAAGAACCCTGCGTCTTGTTGGCCATCCGTTCTTTATTTGCCCGTACACCTTATCTAAATGGAAATTGTATAGCGGGGCCACTTCCAAAGCAAAAATCTACATGTGAATGATGCTCCCTCGAGCCCTTGTGGGGGAATACATAATAAGATCTTTCACCCACAATCATAGTGTAATGGCATCACAGAGGGCTCATTTCACGTTTGAAACAATGATATTTGCCGTCGATTCACATGTGCATGATGCAATCACTTGTTCCGCGGCGAAGTAAATTGTTGAGCACTAAACAGCTCATCTTCAGAACAGATGATCATGTGGGGCAGAATGCGCCATGACCAATTTGAAGAAAAACTGAAGCACGATGGGAAGGTAGACGGGACCGAGGCGGGGAAACAACCTTTCTCTTCCTCAGAGAAAAGGGCAGATTTCAACAAAGAGATATTATGAATTACTACAACCCGACTGTTATATATACACGCCTTTGTTCGCTGTAGGTAAACATTTCTCGCTGTGTGGTGCTAATTGGTTTTAGATTCAAGATCACAAAGGCATCGGCATCAAACAAACAAAAGTATTCTCCCCCTTTGACGAACGGACATCCCGCACTATGCAGTTGCGCGGCTATTGTCTCCACATACAGCCCAGATTCCTTCCAATGGCCCGATGATAACTTCCTCCCTGGAAGGGCTTGACCCGTCACGCCTCCCCAGAACCACCTCCATTATCTGGCTGTGACAGCAGCCCTTAGGGGGGCCGGCGTCTCCTCTAAGAAGGTACGGGGCTCGCGGTTGCCCCCTCAATCCATCTCTGTCTGCCGGGGCCGATTGATTGTGATTTAGTGTGCTGCTGGGTGGGAGACGGTGGGCTCCCCTCCTGATGACTGATAGTGGGGGACCCCTTTGACTCCCAACACATGGCAAGCAGAAGCCGGGGCCACCAGAGGGGCTAGGGGCAGCTGGTGGGGGTACCCGGGGTGTATCTGCAGGCAGGAAGAGGAGGTGTGTGTTTGGGGGGGGGGGGGGGGGGGGGGGGTCACAGGATGGACGACATCAGAGATGGACATAGTCCTATAGCCCCCCCCTGCTCCCCCGCCCCACCCGACCCCCTGAAACCAAGCATCCAAAGTCTATCACTCTGCTCATCCATCAGCAGCCAGGCTTTGTGGTTAGCCTGAACGACGTCTAGCTAATGGGCGCAGCGTCGTCGCTGTGCGATAATGAGGATGACACACTCAACACAAAACACCCCCGACCCCACCGGGAGCAGTGGACCACAATGCAGCGACGTGGCCATGGTGCTGTAGCCGAATACACGGGATACATTATGCTTGGGTTGAGCCTGTTGACTGTACTTGGAAATGCGCTAGTCGTTGAGGGAAGGTTTGCATGAGGGGGTCTTCTTTGTGAGCAGTGCGGGGCCGACGTGTAATGTTTGAACACTGGTTAATGGTTACACAGGCGTGTTTGATATGCTCTGAAATGAGCAGGTGCCTGGGTCAGGAATTCTGTAAAGGACAAAAAGAGAACGGCATGAATATGGGTCCAAGCTGAAAGATGAGACGCGTTCTGACCTATCAGCCTTTTTCCCCCTGTTCCTGACTCCACCAAACACCACACTATTCCAGTCTGTCCAGATGGACCTGACATGCATAATCCAGCCTTCAGAGCCAAAGAGAAACATTGATTTGCTAATTAGAATATAAGTTCATCTCATCCGTTAACGAGATGCTGTGCTTCCTATTCTTGGCTCCGGCGTCCTGTCTTCTGCGTTGGTTGTCTAGTGCTGCTGCGTGCGCCACGTCCTTGGAAGGCTGTTGAGTCCGACCTCAGCCTCGCTGCCTCCCCGGCTGCACGGCCTGGCAGCTTAACCCCCTCATCAGCCTGAGAGGTCTCATTAGGACCCGGCTCTGGGCCTGGAGTCGGGGCTGGAATGTGTGCTGGAAACATAAAGCGTAATGATAGGGGGAGACGGAAGTGCCCTGTCAAAAGTGATTCCGAAATGCACATGTGAAAGAGACGGAGGTCAAATGAGAAACGACACGCACGTCAATCCAATCCGCCGCCGCGCGAAGTAACGAGATGCGAGGACCTTCTAGTTTTGTGTTCAAAATAACAAAAAAACAGGGATGCACTTTCAGACTAATGAACATACAGCTGTTGTGTGGAGGCACCGGAGAGGAAGCAGGGCTGGCCAGGTGAGGCAGAGGATGGTAATCTGATCCGCTGTTGACAGAACAGGGACTGGTTTTCCAGCCAAACTAATCCATACACGTACGCTCCACACAGGTCATCCATTAGGGCAGATTGATTCAGAGCTCAAACTCGCTTTCTGACGAGCCTCGGCCCATCCTCCCCCCCATGGTTGCCATGATACCAAATTGCGGTAATTCAGCACGGCCGGCCAGCATTAGAAAGCTTAAGAGGAATGTCCAATGTTCCTGCCCCGAATACTGAGAGACATTTTATCAGTCTAAGTCCACGGAGCAAACGGGGGGGAAACATGGGCTGTGTGGTCATCCGTACTCTGCCTATCTTATGAAACATGTACTGGTAAATAGTTTGATTGTGTGGATGGATGGTTCATTTTAATACATTTAAAATGGGAGTGGGGAAGAGAGCGGAGAGAGGCCAGCCCCGGTTTTATATTTATATATCTCTGTGGACCTGAATATATCTTCTTGTGAAACAAATATCCTATAAAGCACCAAAATAAATGATCAACAGGACACATCTTGACACAATGCTATTATGGGAGCCGCTGCTTGTTTTCTTCCATTAAAGCCCTTCCATCAGTCCCAAATGCCACACAGAGGTTTACAGGCAGAGAGTCCAGACATCTGCTGCTCTCTGATTGGTGGAGGAGCCGCGCGCCAGGCTCACCTGTTATCCACAGCCCAGTGCATGGTAAACACCCTTGGTCAGACCTGTGGGAGATACGGCCCATCTGGTCCGCAGTATTAACAACCACCTCTTTAACAATGGCTTCTGGGAAAAAGAGAAGGGCAGGCGGGGGCCATATCAGCCAATAAAAACAGGCTATGCATGACATTTAGCGCCTGATGCAAGGCTTTGCACTGCACAGGTTTGTCTGCTCTCTGCATCAACTCTTGGCAATAAAGGGAAAGACAATCTCCAAAAGTGCGTGTGTGTGTGTGTGTGTGTGTGTGTGTGTGTGTGTGTGTGTGTGTGTGTGTGTGTGTGTGTGTGTGTGTGTGTGTGTGTGTGTGTGTGTGTGTGTGTGTGTGTGTGTGTTTGTGTGTGTATGGGAGAGGGGATTGTAGGTGTAAAGGTAGCAAGAACAGTGGACAGTATAACACAATGAAGGAAATCTTTTTGACTTCTACTTCAAATAGTCATAAAATAAAATAAAAGGCATTCCACTTACAGATATATGGCAATGAATATCCACTGTCCCACAATGGAGGTGGCGTTGAAATTGCAGGTTAGATTTTATGGCCAAGAGAGAGTCTTTATTCATAGAGGTTTTAACAAGTGAAGAGAAAAGGAGAAGGAAAGATGAAATGAGTGGTCCGGGGCCGGGCTCCATCGCAGGTGTCATTTGACAAAACACTGCCCTCTAGTGTATCATCTGTCCTGGATTCCAGTAAACGTGCAACGTCAAAGTATGTGCAATTCTTCAACTCGACGGAAAAGACTTGGATATTTAATGGGTGTTGATAGCAAATATCAGAAACATTAACATAATTTCTGAGACATTATGGGGCTTGAACACTGGTCTCCACAGAATAATCCGAAGCAGCATCACTGCACCAACAGAAACCTTACAATTCATGGTCAGATTTTATTTGGACATTCAGAAGAAGGACTTGAACCCTAGTCGGAGGCCCTTTCATCAGCAGGTCATACCGCTGGACCACTTAGACACTAACTCGTGTCGGAAATCCTATTTTAATTTGAAGACTTGTGTTTCCTTCTCTTTTGTTTTTTTCATGTTCTTTATATATATGCCTCTACAGTAATACATGCATATTCGGGATGACTATGGTAGAGTTTGTGTAAAGAAATTCGATTTAACCAATTATGAATTTTCTTTATCTGGCTACATAGCAATGCATTCATATTTGTAGTATATGTTACAACAAAGGAAAATAATAATTAATATTTCCATTTTTCAACAACTTTCGTGGCCCTCGAGGACAAGTTTCTAGAGGTGCACTTGATTGAACCATTTTTCTGCAGCGGCAAACACACTTTACCGTTCCAACCAATGTAGATGCGCAAACCCTTTTTATGTGTAGATGCCGTGACGGCGGTTCTTCGAAGCGCGGATTGGCCTGACCGCAGTTACTACGGTGTACTTGGTCTGCGTACGGTGGCGGTGAGATTTCGTAGAGCTTTACGGTTCTATTTGAGGCATCGGTGAGTGAGTCTCACGCTCCCAATGCATGATAGTTGAGCAGATCCATGTTTTTTTTCATTACTTTTAATCACCAATGTAATGAAACGCTGTATCCTGCTCACACTTGTTATTTTCCCTTCTAAACTAGACTATCGAGAGAACATTCTCTATGTAAAACACGTGGACCCCTGTTAGAATTAAACAGGACAAAGGCAACATGTCTAAATGAAAGAGAGATGAGAAGGCAAGATTGAAAGAGGGCTCGGGTTGAGGTTGGACAGCAAGCAATGGGCTCTCTACAGCTGCTGGCACTAATGACGACAATTACCACAGTAATAACGTTAGCCTATCTGAGGGAATGGAGGGGAAGGACAAGTGGTTGTGTATGTGTGTGGGTGGGCAGGGTTCTGTGCGTTTGTGCCTGTCTGTGTGGGGTGGGGGTAGGTGTAAGTGAAAGTTAGCAGGAACAGTAGAGAATTAAAAACGGACGGAAATCCTTTTCACTTGGACTTTAAATAGACATCAAATAAAAAAAAGTGGCATAAGTTACAGATAACAATGAATTCTGTATCACGATGGAGGTGACGTTGAAATCACAGGTTGGATTTAATGGAGGGCGGGGTTGGTATTATTTTATTCATAGAGTTTTAAACAAATGAAAGAGCACAGAAGAGTAAAGGAGAAGGAACGATTAAATGGTAAATCCGAGCTCCATCAGAGGTGTCATTTGACAAAACAGTGCCCTCTAGTGTATCATCTGTCCTGGATTCCAGTAAACGTGCAGCGTTAAAGTATGTGCAATTCTTCAACTCGACGGAAAAGACTTGGATATTTAATGGGTGTTGATAATAAATATCAGAAACACATGCAAATATAATATCTGAGACATTTGACTATGACAAAATGGTCTGTATAACAGAAGTGAAAATAAGGCCTTGATATATGCCTATACAATAGAACGAGATTAATGATTTTTTGAAAATACTTTTAATCCTCATTGTAATGAAACACTGTATCTTGTTCACACTTGTTATTTTCTCTTCTCCAGGACAAAGTAGACCCTAGCGAGAAAATGTTAATGCTCTATGTAAAACATGTGGACGCCTGTTAGAATTAAACAGGACAAAGACAACATGTCTAAATGAAAGAGAGATGAGAAGGCAAGATTGAAAGAGGGCTCGGGTGGAGTTTGGACAGCAAGCAATGGGCTCTCTACAGCTGCTGGCACTAATGACGACAATTACCACAGTAATAACGTTAGCCTATCTGAGGGAATGGAGGGGAAGGACAAGTGGTTGTGTATGTGTGTGGGTGGAAAGGATTGTTTATCTGTGTGTGTGTGTGTGTGTGTGTGTGTGTGTGTGTGTGTGTGTGTGTGTGTGTGTGTGTGTGTGTGTGTGTGTGTGTGTGTGTGTGTGTGGTGTGTTTGTGTGTGCGTGTGTCTGTAAATGTGCGTGAGTGTGTGCGTGTGCATGTGTGTGTGTGTGTGTGTGTGTGTGGTGTGTTTGTGTGTGCGTGTGTCTGTAAATGTGCGTGAGTGTGTGCGTGTGCGTGTGTTTGTGTGCTTACTAGTGCACGCATGTCATGCATGTGAGTATGCGTACACCTTCCATTGTAACAAGCTTTCAGTGCCCCCTCCCCACCCCCATCCTCTGAATCTCAATGTCTCTTTGTTAGCCCACAATAATTCTATTTGGGCCTCATATCCGCCATATCAGATTCTAGTTTGTACAAGGTAATTAGCAGAGGAAGGGAAGCCTCCACAACAGGAAAAATGTCCCATGACATCATGCTGGCTCCACACACTATTTGCAGATTCTCCTTCAGACTGCAATCCGGAGACAATGAGCACATTTCTCGCATGGGAGGAATATATATATATATATATATATATATATATATATATATATATATATATATATCAGCGTTTAAAATAAGGAATGAATAACAATGTTTTTGGAGGTTGTGGGGGGTCGTGGGATGAGTGGGGAGAGCGGAGAGGACAAAATAATATGTAAAATAAAATGGCCGAAGGGGCGATGGTGATAGACAGAGGAGGTAAAGTTCATCATTTTCATTGTAACCTGCACTTACATTCAGAACCACTTCATCGCAACTAGGAGCCACTAGGAGAGAGACGATGAGAGAGGGGAGGTGGGGGTTAACTGGCACTCGGGTCCCAGCATAACAAAACATAATCACATACCCTTCAGTCTTTCAGCCATTTTTATTTTCAATACTTTCATTTGCTGGTTGGTTTGCACAGTACAGGAAGCAGTGGGAGGTGATGTTGTCTCAACAGTGTACCCAGGTTACACAGATTTGAATCAATTATGTTCCGCGTAACAAAGGGGTGCCTTTTGGAATACCATGTCCATTAAGCTTTTTTTAGAGTTCACCTTGACTCTGCATAGCCTCCCTCCTCCCCCCCAACCACCCCTTCTCCTCCATTACTCTCTAAACCCCCCCCTGGCACTTCATGTACACTTATTGTATGATATACCTCATGGCACTGAAAAATAGTACTTTGCGTACGCATTTTATAACGTCTTATCCTAACTATCTTTGTTAACTAGAGGGAAATGGTTAACCTAGCAATTGTAAGTGCTTAGCACTTGTTCTATGAACATTCTTACTGTACCGAAAGTGATATATTGTTACTTCTCTTTCATCTAAAAAATTAACATATTGTTATAGTTATGGATGGAAGCATCTTTTAAATGCCCTAAATGTAAATGTAAGTTTTAGTTCATTTGACCTGTGGTCTGGTCGTTGATGTCCAGCGCCCTCTGGAGTTGTGAGTTCTTACAACATCCACATTTTATTATCCTGAATTATTTTTATCTCTTTCTTTTCTTGTTTCATCTTGACTTTTGGTCGTTTTTCTAGCCTTCCTTCTCCTCTAATTTAACTTTTCCCAATTAATTCCCATTAAGCAACAGTATCTCTAGTCTAGGCCATGGTGGCCAGACTGTGGTTGTGTATCTTCACTGACGTCCTCAAAGATAAATATGTTGTGCGTTTTCTTTTGTTTATTTTAAGAAAACACACAAATTTGATTTTTGTGTGTTTTTTAACTAGATTGTATGCCTGGTTAATTTATAGAGGTGAATTCAACTTTATTTTCTAGGAAAAACAGAATTTTGCTATGCATCACTTGTGTACGTGGACGAAAGAGTTGTGTCAAACCAGGAAGAGACTTATCAGGCAGATATAGCACCTCAACCAATGCAATGCTTCCCCACAGACCTCTTGATAATCTATTGGCTAATCTAAAGTTCAACCAATTTATTATTTAGTATATCCTGGAATATCATTGTTTTAATTGAGCAAAGAAAACCAGTTTAAATTCAGATTTTTGTAGATTTTTTTCTAACCATTTTCTGTAAGGCATGTTATTTATGGCCCGTTCAGATCGCTGGTAATTATGGGTGAAAACATTTTTGCGACGTTGGAAAGTTCTCATGAACGACACCTCATGACTCTCTGATGATTTTACTTCCTTTCGGCAACTGGGGCCAGATAACGGAATTGCCCAGTTGGTGACGTATTGTTTATTAGTGACGCGTATGAACATGCCGGACCACAAGGCAAAAGTTTTGACCGGTGCGAAAGTTTTACTCAATAAAAAATAATCAACCACCATCATATCAATTTTTTTGCCATGTCGACACTTAACTATTGATTGACGTTTTTTCCGTCTGTTGGCATCGACTTTGCTCAGTTTTGAACGTGTGTGTGTGTGTGTGTTTATGTGGGCCTGTTTCCCAGGTCATGCAGGCTAACGGAGTGCACAACCTGGTGTTCAGCAGCTCGGCCACGGTGTACGGAGACCCCCAGCGGCTGCCCATCGACGAGCAGCACCCGGTGGGCGGCTGCACCAACCCCTACAGCAAGACCAAGTTCTTCATCGAGGAGATGATCAGCGACCAGTGCAAGGCCAATAAGGTCCGTGCACAAGTATGAGTGGAGAGGGCATGATGTGATACAAGATGTCCTCTGAAGTAGTGGTTTAAGATGTAGCTTAATTATTTTTCCTGGTCGTAGAGGCTTCATCAGAGAAATAGATACACAAATATACAAATAACTCAAGCTAATCATTGCAGTTGTATTAAAAACCTTCTTGTGTCTGCACAGGACTGGAATGCAGTTCTGCTGCGGTACTTCAACCCGATCGGAGCTCACATCAGCGGCCTCATCGGAGAGGATCCTCAAGGCATCCCCAACAACTTGCTCCCATACGTTGCACAGGTACAATGTCTGCCGGCCTGGGAGCAGCGGGTCACCGGACGTTACATTATCGTTATCTCCAACGCAAACGTTCTGTTCTTTTGTTCTTGTGAACCACACCCAGGTTGCCATTGGGAGTAGAGAGCACCTCAGTGTTTATGGTGATGACTACGACACACCTGATGGGACAGGTAATAGAGAGGGGCTGTTGTCCAAGATCAGCAAATAACCTTTAGTGATGCATATTAGCAAATAGAAATGGTCTTTACCTTAACCTGACCAAATGTTTGGTGGTGCGCTTATTTCACGGTAAAGCTGAATTGTATACATTGTCTACATAACCAGTTTATATAGTCTGCAGAATACAACACTTCATATAACACTTTTATTAACTTTTTATATTCAGTCATATAAGAACATTGTAAAGAAAATGGAATTTTCTTTTCCAGTGATAAGCTATTTATACAAATGTTTGTTTCTCATTAATGCTGTGTTGCTGCTGATTCACTAGCTTATGAATCATCAAAATAGTTTCCTGTCTGAACGTCTTTTCTGAGGCATGTTTTCCCCTCCTCCAATTTAAAGTTTGTCAATCATTAACCAGAAGACCTATTCAGACATTTCTGTGGGATTATGACCCCCTCTCTCTCATTCCTCTTGGACCGTTCCAGATCCATCAGGAGCGGAAGCTGGTGCAAGAAGTGTCCGCTGCCGGAGGAGGCCAGCCACCTGGTGCGCGAGGGCACTCGGCGCCATCACATTTGCATCACGTTCATCCAGGAGGATGTTTGCTTTGAAAACCTGGAGGAAGGCGAAACCCAGAGGTGTGTGTGTTTGTGTGTGTGTATGTGTGTGTGTGTGTGTGTGTGTGTGTGTGTGTGTGTGTGTGTGTGTGTGTGTGTGTGTGTGTGTGTGTGTGTGTGTGTGTGTGTGTGTGTCTGAGTCTGTGTCTTAGTCTATGTGTGTATGTGTGTGTGTGCGTGCGTGTGATGCTAGATGAAGAAGTGCGGGTTGATGTTGGGTCAGTATACCAATGTTACATTGATTTTAATCAATTATGTTCGGCGTAAAAAAGGGGTGCCTTTTGGTACCATTTCTAAAGAAATTTGGTTAATTAATCCTGTGCTCTAGTCCTTGATATACAACGCCCTCTGGTGTTGTGGGTTGTTACAACATCCACATTTGATCATCCTGAATTATATTTATCTTTCTTTTCTTGTTTTACCTTGACGTAATTTTTCAAGGATCCCTCCTTCTACTCCACTCATTTCCCATTTCATTTGAGCTACATTGTCTCTAGTCTCTCTAGTCCATGTTGTCCAGATTGTGGTTGTGTATCTTCACTGTCGTCCTCCAAGACAACAATGTGATCCTTCTCTTCCTCCTTCAGGTGGCCCTTTGTCCTCCTCGACCCTGTCAAACAATTCGTTCTGAAATGTTAGTTTTATTGTTCGTTTTTTAGGGTGCTTGAGCTACATATATAAGCAATTCAATTAAATTCAATTTTATTTGTATAGCCCTTAATCACCATTACAGTCTTAAAGGGCTTAACAGGCCAAATATTTATGACCCCTACCTTTACCCAAGCCCCCACAAGGGCAAGAAAAAACTCCAGAGCCCATTATTACTGTCCCTTTTAACACATCTCCCAACAAACGTTTGTAATCTATGTGTTTATTTGATAGCAGTCTATATGACTCATGGTTGTGACGTTAGCACCTGCGCACTCACCCTGCCTGAGCACTGTAAGCTTTCCAGTCGCGGAAGTCTCTCCCAAGGCATTCTGGGAAATGCAAGAGTAGACTCCCGCATCTGATAGCTGGAGACCCTGTATCTGCAGCCAGGTAGAGACAGAGTAACGTTGGGGACCACCCCTCATCTGAAACACCGTGGGACATTGGAATTACAAATCATTGTTTTACAACTGAAGACTTTCACTATTATTCCAATGTTATTTCATACAAATCTGAGTATTCCTATTAAATATTCCTTTACTCTTTATTAATTTAGCAGAGGCTTTTATCTTGTCCAAATCTATTGATGTGTATATTTTATGTTTCAAAACCTGAACAGAGATGCGAGGATGGTCCCCCGGCAAGAAATAGTGGCTCCCTCTCTTCTTCCAGGTCACACTGGGGAGAGGATAGGCCGAGACCTCGCACCCAAACACCACGCCGCTGCCCGTGGAGTTGGACGTGTGTCTGGGGCCACGGAGGATGCGTGGGGCTGTGGTCGTTCAGAAAGACATCACACCACATTTGTGAAACAAAACACAAATTCCGATACAGCTCCATCTACAGGGAAACATGTGTTTCTAATTGGCTCAGATTGGTGACAGGTGATATGACAAGGGTTTCCCTTAGGAGTTAGGTATCTTGTTCAAGGATGAACCAAAGACTGTCAACCTTGGCGTTCGAACCCAGAACCTTTTTGCTTTAGCATCAAAAAATCCACAATGCTTAACATGTCCACCGTCACAACACAGCAACCACAATTGAATCAATGCTTACATTAAGGTTTGTGAAAGAATCGGATCTAGTGTTGCACTCACCAGATCGACAGGTTCCCGCTCCTACCGCCCTTATGCCTCTCTCACTGCGGCTCGAGGCCTCCTTCAGCTGGCAGAGGTTAGGGTAGGTCCACCCGTCTGACCCGCACACTCTGCCCTTATCCCGGCAGGTGCATGCGGGCTCCGGGTTGGCCCGGCTGTGCCCCCTCCTCGCCGCCTTCCTCCGGCAGACCAGCCCCTCTCCGCAGCGGCCGTAGAACTCCTGCGCCGCGTCCGGGTCGCACCTCTGCCCCGCGCCGTTGGCGCACCGCTCGCAGCAGTCGCAGCGGTCTCTCACCCTGCCGGCCGGGCAGCCTCCGGGCCGGACCGGAGGGCAGAGAGCCGGGAGGCAGTCCCCGCACTGGGCCCCCTCCTCCCAGAGACGCAGCCAGCCCAGGTGCTGCGGCGGCAGGCCGAGGGAGCCCCCGACCCATGCGGTCAGGCTGAGGCCAACACAGAGCCACACATGAGCCATGGAACTAGTCGAGGGGGAGATCCCCTGGTTTTGGGAACCACTACAGAAGAGCAAGCTGCATTGACGGTTGTTTGTGAGTGCAATGAGTGCTGGTGAGCTCACCAGCAAGCGGCAATGAGTATTGGCAGTGAGTACTGGTGAGCTGGTACAGCTTTCGAAATCAAATAATAAGAAAGATAAATCCAGGACTTTTTCCTCAAAGTACTAAGATCATGTGTTGCTCCTTCCTCTCAGATGCCATTGATTCTTGTCTAATTCTATACAGGCTGATTCAATTAACAAACATTTGTTGATTTACCATGTTCTGTATGAAGAGCGATCGTTGTCTCCATAAGCTCCAAGCTTGTCCTGTCAAAGAGGCGGCGATGGAAATGAATGAAGAAGGTTTCGCAAACCTCTCCTATGATTCTCATGACTCACCACCTTTCCTCAAAGTCCTGTGGCCCTTGTCCATGTGCCAGTCCGTCTCCTTGGCAGACATGTCGAGAAAATCTCCAGTTACTCTTGACATCTTCAAGACTGCCCTGTTCTAATCAACCAACTGACAGGTTTATGATTATAATATGGTAGCACATATACTGGATACCTGAATGTGCCAATGATTCTGTTGTCTATAGTATGTGAAATCCATCTGTGTGGGGCTGCCTGGTGTGTGGGTGTTACATTCCTGGATCTGGCAGTACAGAAGGAAGAGTAAACATTCATCCTCAAGTGGAAAATATGAGTTTATTTAATTTATACAACCAACCTCATTGATTATGCAATCCTTCTTTTAGTAGATGGCACTACGATAAGATAATATATAAATGACATACTTTATTAACTAGAAAATGTTATTTCCTTCAGAAAACATGGTGAGTGCCATACTGCAAAGTGAGGTAGAAAATATGTTTTAATAAAGCCACATTGTTTAAGATATAAAGAAATGTTGAATGGCTTCAAAGAGTGGAAGAACAAGTGAAAAGATTTGAACAGATTTCAAAAGCCTTAATGGGGGGCCCATCTTAAATGGAGCAGACAATGTAAACATGCACACGGCAATCTGATTGCTTGAAAAAAAAAAAATCTACCTATTAGATCGCTTGAGAAAATATTATTTCCAGATCGGATTGCTAGAAAAATATCCAATGGCCACTTCAGCCTAGGCACTAAATGTTATTTTATCAGCACATATATAAAGGGATTTAATCAAAGTGCATTTGTGTGACCCGGTGATGTTCAAAGACCCAGAATAAACTGAACCCAGAGACTTCTATAACAAATATATTAACTTTATTGACTTATGACGTACATCAAATCAACGCTAAATGGACAAATAAAGAAAGTAAAGAATGTGGGACTAGACTCTACTCTAAGGGAGGTCAGTAGAGTTATGCTTTGTCCAAAAATGTATAATTATGGACAAAACCCTACAGCACTCAAATTAACCCACGGCCAGCCACCCCACCTACATTAAATTGATTAATTAAAATGCCCTCAAATCTGTCTTTGTTTAAAAAATAAGAGACAGCACATTTTATGGAAATGAAAAGATATGCACGGTTAAACAATTGAACTTGCTATCCTGGAAAACATTCCCCTCCCCAGTTAGAGGTATGCAGCTGACATGAATATATATTTATAAATGTGAAACAAACGGGTCAATCAACACAGCTTACAGAAAATAAATAACCGAAAACGACTGAACAGTGCCCCGGTATATATGTAGCCTACGGTATAACAATTATCAGCTGTATCAATGTCCTACTATATGCTATGTACATCATAACATTCAAAAAAAACTAGCAACTTATGTATTTACAGAAAATGATGCAATGTAATGTAATGAACACGGACAGTCCTACACATCAGCACTGTTTGCCTGCGGCACTGTTTGCCACTGTTTGCCTGAGGCTCAAAGGTGTCAACGTGACAACTTTTCTGACGTCAGAGTCTGAAAAGGCGTTGCTTCCTGGTTAGACACAACTCTGCCGTCCACGTCATGGACAGTCCACGTACACAAGTAATGCAGCGCACAGTTCCGGTATTCTTACAAAATAAAGGTTCCACTCACCTGTAAATATAAATAACATAATCAAATTCTTGTATTCACTAAATATTATAACATGTTGCCCGTTTTTATTTTTTTCATTCTATACATAGGCGTTGCTTCATCATGCTATGTTACATGTTGATTCATCACGATTCAATTCAACGCTATTATAAAGCTTTTACTTCGAAAGTATTGAAGGAAGTCGAACTTCATTGTTGGTACTTCATAAATTACACGTCTTACAGAAAGAGGTGGACAAAACAAACATAGCAATGTGAAAAGTTCCATATCCGGACAGATGGTTGATTATCTTGACTTTCAGTTCTTCCTCTAATTGACTGGACGCGATTGCGCTGTGACTTTTGAATTACGAAACACACTCCTGTAAGTATTTTCATATGAATCATATTTATACACCTGTATCATTTATTTTCATTAAACGCAATTAATAAGTAGTGGTGGAACGATATCGATGTCTTAGAAAGATACCTGACAGTACCTGGCAGTACTTCATAATTCTCATTATAAGTTATTTCATTATATTTAATGTAGCAAAAGATTGACATGATCTGTGATTCTTTTTGAGTGTCATCTTTAAGTAGGGACGTTACTCTACTGTAGTATGAATGTTAGACAGGTAAGACAACCGTTCTGTTATTAACCAATGTGTCAATAGAGACTCGTAATTTAGAGACTCGTAATGTATTTCCGGACACCAACAGTAATATACGTGTTATAAGCCTATAAGGAAGATAACACACCTAGTGACGTGACTCATTCACATAATACAAGCTTGTAAAGGTTGACCAAACTGAAGCACTCTCCTCCTTAATAAATCCCATTACATTAAGTACTCAGCTCATTAAATGTATCTATGCATCTACAGTTCTAAAACAGGTAGGAATGGCAGGCAAAGTGCTCGTGACAGGAGGAGGAGGCTACATTGGCAGTCATTGTGTGGTGGAGCTCATTGAAGCTGGCTACTCTCCAGTTGTCATCGACAACTTCAGCAATTCTGTTCGGGGTGAGTTTCAGTGGACTAAAGTATATAATGTGTCTGTATTTCTTGCCTAAACCAAATTTCTATATTAATTCAGACAACTAAACTGTTTATGTTTATGTGTATGTATGTGTGTTCTTTTTTGGGTACGTTTTATTCATCGCCTCATTGGTGTAATAAAGTGTTATATAAAACGCAGACGTGTGTGTCCTTATGCACTGGCTCACATGCTACATCCTGTTTGTAGGAGAAGGGGATGTGCCAGAGAGCCTGCGCAGGATAGAGAAGTTTCTGAAAACTTCCATTGAGTTCCATGAACTAGACCTTCTTGACCGAGAAGGATTGGAAGATGTCTTCAAAAAGGTATGGAATTATTATCAACACACCATTGCCCTATATACTCACAAGGTCAGACATGTATGTAGAAATTGCCTCGAAGACGTTTCTATTTAGTTGTTTCTGCCACTCTGCCATGAATAGCGTTCTTTTTGCAGATGCAGTTGCCTACCTTGAGAAATGTGTTTGTGTGTTTATGTTCATTTAATTTGTTTCCTCTTTCAGCATTCCTTCATTGCGGTGATGCACTTTGCGGGCCTGAAAGCCGTTGGAGAGTCTGTGCAGAAGCCTCTGCTTTACTACCAGGTCAACCTCACAGCGTCCATGAACCTGCTCCAGGTGAGTGCTGACACTGCGCCCTAACAACGTTAACCCCAGCTCGCTGGCCGCACCTAGATCATTTGCAAAGCAACAACTATGAAAAACAACCCTGGCATGCCTTTATTAAAAAATATTTTTAGACGCTGCCGTAATATTACTGGGCACGCCTTCAATTGTTATAGTTGAGAACTTGCCTTTCCACTACATACTCTGCTTAACATTAAGTTTGTGTGTGTCTTTTTGTGTGTGTGTTTCCCAGGTCATGCAGGCTAACGGAGTGCACAACCTGGTGTTCAGCAGCTCGGCCACGGTGTATGGAGACCCCCAGCGGCTGCCCATCGACGAGCAGCACCCGGTGGGCGGCTGCACCAACCCCTACGGCAAGACCAAGTTCTTCATCGAGGAGATGATCAGCGACCAGTGCAAGGCCAATAAGGTCCGTGCACAAGTATGAGTGGAGAGGGCATGATGTGATACAAGATGTCCTCTGGAGGACTAGTTTAAGATGAATTAATCATTTAATTAATTTAATTATTTTCCTGGTCCCAGAGGCCGCATCACATGTATAGATACACAGATATAGAAATAAATAAAATACATATGTAAACATAGATTTGATTTCAAGCTAATCATTGTAGTTTTATTAAAAACCTTCTTGTGTCTGCACAGGACTGGAATGCAGTTCTGCTGCGGTACTTCAACCCGATCGGAGCTCACATCAGCGGCCTCATCGGAGAGGATCCTCAAGGCATCCCCAACAACTTGCTCCCATACGTTGCACAGGTACAATGTCTGCCGGCCTGGGAGCGACGGGTCACCGGACGTTACATTATCGTTATCTCCAACGCAAACTTTTTTGTTCTTTCTTTTCTGGGAACCACACCCAGGTTGCCATTGGGAGAAGAGAGCACCTCAGTGTGTATGGTGATGACTACGACACACCTGATGGGACAGGTAATAGAGAGGCACCCAGATCAGCAATTAAACCTTATTTGTACTTTTAGATATGTATATATGAATTCATGGATTGTAATTTGTTACTTTTATTAAAGGAGACATATTATGGCGTTTTCACAACAAGTAAACATAGTATTTGAGTTTCAGAAAACATGTTTTTTGAAGCTGTTGAAGCTGTTATGATGCTGGAAATAGCTTTTAGGAAAAAAAATCTCACCTACCGCTATTCGCTTCTGTTTCAGTCCCTTCAGAATGTGCTGTTTCTGGTGTCTGTAGCTTTAATGCAAATGAGCTGCTGCAAATTGACCAATGAGCTGTCAAACTGAACCACAGCATGGAGGACAAGGGATTGTTGCCATTTGCGGACTCCTGGAGCTCTATATCTATATAAGATAATATAATAATAATAATAATAATAATAATAATAATAATAATAATAATATTATATATGGGTATTGATATAATATTATATCTAATATCACGGCCAAAAGCTATGTGCGCCTCGGATGATATTATGAATCTTAAAGACTGCGTCTGACGTCTCTGGTACTTCCACAACAAGTAAAGACTCGTAGTGGGGGATATCTCGGCCTTGGTTGAGGAGAATAGGGGGAAAGGAACTTTGGCCTTGACTCTCTGAAGTCCATGAACCACGACATGGAGGAGAAAGCGATTGTACTCCGGGAGCTGAGCTGCCAGACCGCCACCGAGCTCCCCGCGCCGGAGCTACCGGAATGCCGATGAGGCTTCGGCGGCAGTCGGAATCTGCAGAATACCTGTTAACCAATAGAATTTGCCTTGGATAATAGGCAGCAGAGAGAGAGGTCATGTTTACCGAAGCTCCGCTAGGCATTGGAAAAAACTACTTAATTCATCGTTCAGATCTACTTTATCTTATTTTATTTCATGATCATAATACCTAACAATATATAGTTTGTTTCCGTCGTCCTCCATCGCTCGAATCAACAATACATTTTGGCACTTTTTATGACTCCCGGATCAGACCGCAGAAAAAGCCTTGGACTTTCCTATCGCCAACATGCCTCTGTACTCGGATATCTCAGGCACGGAGACTGGGAAATGCACAGACTGCACCAAACTGCAACAGACGGCTTTATTTGAAACGAGACTAGCAGCATTAGAAAAATGCAAAGGACTCCTCCAGGATACAGTGCCGATGGGTGAGTTTGCTGAGCTCACTCAGATACAGCAAGATGATCAAAGCTACACTGTATCCTTCCCGAAGCTGGACAAGAGAGAGACAGTTCCAGCTGCGTCTCACTGGCACAGAGTCAGCGCTAAGACGAAACAACATACCAAAGTGAATCAACAAGTTCACTCAACGCCAAATGCTAAGCTACCCAAAGCTAAAGTTACATGTATCAGCCGGATTAGCCCGTCACAGAAATTAACCCTGCCACTGAAGAACCGGTTCCTGCCACTTCAAGAGTCCACGAACGCGCCTGCCACCCATGCACCCCTGAGCCCCGAGATGCGTCCGGACTGACAGTGCGGACAGAGACGGAACAAGAACCAGTCGCCATGGAGGCGAGCTGCGCATGCCTCAGCCACCTGTGCACCCCTGACCCCTGAAATGTGTCCGGACAGACGGTACGGACAGAGATGGAACAACCAGTCGCCACGGAGGCGGGCTGCGCATGTGTCTGCCACCGTACAACAAGGGCCCATCTCAGAGAAAGCAGATGAACCAGACATTCTGATTATAGGAGACTCAACCATCAAGGATATAACCGGCAAGAAGATCAAAACATGCAACTTCCCATATGGAATGGTTAGTGATATCAACCATAAACTAGCCAAAATCACATTGGGAAAACCCCAAAATCTCACAGATTATTGTGCATGCAGGATTTAATGATATTCAAAGAGAACAGTCAGAGCTTCTGAAGAGGGATTACTATGATCTATTGGATACACTGGACAAAATACACATTAAGTCATTGATCAGTGGACCCATACCAGCAGTTGACAAGGGAATAAACAGATTCAGTCGTCTACTTGCACTGAATACATGGCTTTCCAGAGTCTGCAATGAAAGAGGAAGGGGCTTTATTGACAATTTCAACTTATTCTGGGGGCGCAAATATCTTTTCAGAGCAGATGGCCTACACCCAAACAGGTTAGGCTCAAAACTGTTGAGGGACAATCTTCTCTTCTCGCTTTCCCACAAATCTCCATGGTCTGACGCACAGGCCACAGTCAGAACACAGGTTGAGAAGAAGCGAGACTACAGCCTCCCCCACACATCTACTCTGCCACTATCTGACACACAGATAGCAGGCAGCCCACAGACCTTGAAGAGAGACAACAGCCCGCCCGCCATCAACACTGTGCCTTCCCCCATCGCTGATGCTGGCTTGGCGAGGAACGGCCACCCCCCTCCTCTGCATTCCCCCATCGACGATGACCTCCAGCCTCATCTCTCCCATAGCCACAACAACAACTCCAGCCCCAATGTCTCCTCCCTTTGCGATTTTCCAGCCGAATTTAAGAAACTGGAATATGTTGGCATCAAACTTGCATCTGTGTCAATGATAGCATCGCCACGTCATGGCCACAGGCTGATAACACCCAAGAGGATGGCGCCCCAGCCCCCCCCCTGTACTGATAGTAGTCCTGATTATTACTGAGACAAAAAAGGGTTCAGCCGTAGACACAGTATAAAGGAAGTTTCACATAATCTGCTGAACCCAAGGTTGCCTACGTCAAAGCAGGGCAACTTTCTGGAAAGCAAAAGGCACCCTGGAGAAAAGCTGCTTCTGTAACAGCACAGAAAAAAGAATGCAGGAAGGTTGAACGCATCTGGCGTAAAACAAAACTTCATATTCACCATGATATCTATAAAGAGAGCCTCTGTGCCTACAATTTAGACTTAAAAAATGCTAGAGAAACATTTTTCTCCAATATCATTAAAACCAACACTGATAATGCAAAAACCCTATTTGCAACTGTTGACAGACTGACCAACCCCACAACACAAATTCCACCTGATCTCCATTCCACGCAGAAATGAGTTTGCAGATTTTTATACTGATAAAATTGTAGGCATCAGACGCGCCATCAATATCTCCACTTCAAACAAAAATGTTGGACTACCACCCTGTTCAGGCAAAAATAACGTGGCAAGGATGGCATGCTTTAATGTTATAGACTCTCAAAATCTTGTGGAAACTGACACAACTAAAGCCATCCACCTGTTGCCTTGATACTATACCTACCAACCTCTTTAAGAATGTTTTCGACTGCCTAGCAGTAGACATATTGCAGATAGTTAACAACTCTCTCCAGTCAGGCAATTTCCCAAAAGCTTTGAAAACTGCAGTTATTAAACCCCTTTTAAAAAAGCGGAGCCTAGATGCCTCTATTATTAACAACTACAGACCAATATCAAATCTACCCTTCATAAGTAAAATCATTGAGAAAGTTGTCCTCCAGCCACTTAATCACTTCCTGGCATCAACTGGTTGCTATGACACCTTCCAATCAGGATTTCGACCCCTGCACAGCACTGAGACCGCCCTTATTAAAGTTGTAAACGACATCCGTCTTAACACAGACTCTGGCAAAACCTCAATACTAATACTACTTGACCTCAGTGCTGCATTCGACACTGTAGACCATACATTACTTCTGGACAGGTTAGAAAACTGGGTGGGGCTTTCAGGCACCGTCTTAAATTGGTTCAGGTCCTACCTACAAAATAGGAACTACTTTGTTTCCATTGGCGACTTTGTATCAGAATCAACCAACGTGACATGTGGAGTCCCACAAGGTTCGATCTTGGGACCCTCTTTATTCAACATCTACATGCTCCCACTAGGGCAAATCATGCAAAATAACAATATTGACCATCATTGCTATGCTGATGACACGCAAATCTATGTATCGCTATCACCAAATGACTATCGGCCCATAGATCTGCTGTGCCAGTGCATTGAGCAAGTGAAAGAATGGATGTGCTGAAATTTCCTTCAACTAAATGAGGACAAAACAGAGATAATTGTATTTGGTTCTAAAACGGAAAGGCTTAAAGTAACCCAACACCTTCACTCTCTGTCCCTGAAAACCTCAATGAAAGCCAGAAATCTAGGGGTTATCATGGATTCAGATTTACATTTCGACAGTCACATCAAATCAGTTACAAAATCGGCATATTATCACCTTAAAAATGTAGCAAGACTTAGAGGGCTCATGTCCACCGAAGACTTACAAAAACTTGTACATGCCTTTATCATTAGTAAGCTTGATTACTGCAATGGTCTCCTTACAGGTCTCCCAAAACAAACTCTGAGAAAGCTTCAGCTTGTTCAGAATGCTGCTGCTAGAGTTCTAACAAAGACCAAAAAATTTGATCATATTACACCAATTCTGAAATCGTTACATTGGCTTCCTGTAGGTCAGAGAATTGATTTTAAAATCATGTTGCTAACCTATAAATCCCTACATGGTTTAGGCCCAAAATATTTAACTGATATGCTTCCACTACATAAGCCTTCTAGACCACTAAGATCCTCTCTGACCAATCTGTTAATTATCCCCAGAGTAAACACAAAACATGGGAAAGCAGGATTTAGTTACTATGCAACAAATAGCTGGAATAAACTCCCAGAGGATTTAAGACTTGCCCCAACTCTGAGCACCTTTAAAACAAGACTGAAGACTTTTATGTTTGCTATAGCTTTCTGCTAAATCTTAAATACATTGCACTTTCTAAAAAGCTTTTTTAACTTTGCCTTTGTTTTCTATTTTAATACTAAAATGCCTTTTTAACTTTCTATTTTACCCATTTCTTTGCATATGTTTTTCTTTTACTTATCTATTATTATTGCCTTGCCTTGAATGATGGGCCTGATTGACCAATAAATAACACCTTTTGTTTTTGCTAGGTGTGAGAGATTATATCCATGTGGTTGATCTGGCCAAGGGACATATAGCTGCCTTGAAGAAGCTGCAGGACAACTGTGGGTGCAAGGTAAGACCCCCCCCCCCCCCCCCCCCCCCCCCCCCCCCCGGGCTTTGACTTTCATTCTATTCTGAATGATTTCTATAGTGCCTATTTCTGTAGATAATCTTGTGTGTGTGTGTGTGTGTGTGTGTGTGTGTGTGTGTGTGTGTGTGTGTGTGTGTGTGTGTGTGTGTGTGTGTGTGTGTGTGTGTGTGTGTGTGTGTGTGTGTGTGTGTGTGTGTGTGTGCAGGCGTACAACCTCGGGACCGGCACTGGGTATTCAGTGCTCCAGATGGTTAAGGCAATGGAGAAGGCCTCTGGCAAGAAGGTGAGTCGCAGTGATGACCTGGGCTGGCGAGTTAACATGCAAGGAATGAAAAAAAAAAAAGAAGATTTTAAATTAAAAGAAATTGGTTTGCACTGCGCAACTAAAGGAAAAACTAAATAAGAACATTTTAGAAAAGCTAAAATAAACCCTGACATAAACTCTGTATGGTAGCATAACGGTACATGAAAAGGAGGAATATGATGATGCCCAGCCTATGTACTGCCTCACTGCAGCCAAATCATGAAAGCACATTTCATGTCTACCAGTTGCCTAGGAGGTTAGCCAGGAAGTGGTAGGATAGGTGGCGCCTTGCACCTTCAGAGCACTCTAGCGATTGATGGGTTTAAAAGGCCCCTTGAGTCTGCAAATAATTGAATAAGTAGAGTGGAGTCCTGTAATGATTCCAGTAATGAATCTGACTCAAATCCCCATCATCCTCATCCCTGTCCTCTGTAGATCCCGTGCCAAGTCGCCCCTCGGAGGGACGGGGACGTGGCGTCCTGCTATGCCGACCCCCGCACAGCTGCAGAAGAGCTGGGCTGGAAGGCTGAGTTTGACCTTGAGAGAATGTGTAAGGGCAATGCACACCAGACCATGGTGCTAAACACGGCTGCTTGCATACACACTGTTGCTAGCATTCACACGGCGGTTCACATATGCATACACACTGCTGCTAGCATGCACATCGCTGCTAGCATGCACACCGCTGCTAGCATGCACACCGCTGCTAGCATGCACACCGCTGTTAGCATACACACGGCGGTTCACATACGCATACACACGGCTGCTAGCATGCACACTGTTGCTAGCATTCACACGGTGGTTCACATACGCATACACACTGCTGCTAGCATACACACTGCTGCTAGCATGCACACCGCTGCTAGCATGCACACCGCTGCTAGCATACACACCGCTGCTAGCATACACACCGCTGCTAGCATGTACACCGCTGCTAGCATACACATCTCTGCTAGCATACACACCGCTGCTATCATACACACCGCTGCTAGCATACACACCGCTGCTAGCATACACACCGCTGCTAGCATACACACGGCGGTTCACATACGCATACACACTGCTGCTAGCATAAACACAGCTGCTGGCCGCATGCCACCGCAACCTTCTTTCATTGTTCTGGCTGAATTATCTAAATATTTCTTGGGCCTAATATTTGTGCATATAATATTTTGATTCATGTGATCACAAATATTATAAATACTTATTATTTTCTATTTATTTTATTGGTGTAGAATATTAACTCTTGTATTTTCTTTTCAACATAGGTGAGGATTTGTGGCGCTGGCAGTCCTCTAACCCAACTGGCTTCTCCAGTTGATGATCTGTTGCAGTGTCCATCCTTCACTCCAAGATGTAGCATAACTTTGCTTTTCTGCATCTGCCTTTTTTAAAATGTGTTTAATTCATATTCATATATTTATGCATAATTTAATTGAGATTCCAAGGTATTTGCAATCATGCACTCATCTAGAGACTAACAACCGGTACTTTGTTTTGACATTTACATGTAAGGAATGAATGTTTTCTCATATAATATAGGGGAATGATAATGGAAAAAAATAATTAAAGTAAACTTAAAAAAAAAAAAAGTGCTGCCTATGTTGTCTCCATCCTTTTTTATATGTGATATTTTGGTTATTTTGTGGTGCCAATGGCATGAACATTTATTTGAACGAAATAAATGAAATCAAACACTGAAGGAATATTTTAGCCTTTGCAACTTTGAGGTGTATGTAGAGCACATTTAGGACACACTGGGGCTTTAAATGGCTTTTTGGCCCTTGGGCACCCAGTTAAACGCCCACGTCAGCAAAGTCGACCATTCGGTCTGAACGGGTTTCGGTCTTTAGGGCTGAGCAGGAAGTGCTTGAGTGGGAACCCTGTTTGTAAAAAACAGGGGGAGAGGCCAGCAGAAATAAAAGATGGAAATGGTGACAGACATGGGGTCGACTCGACTCTATCGGCCATCGGGTGAACCGGGTCATCATCAGTGAGTATCAAAATAATTTATCACGAGTATTGGCGTTAAAAAAAAAATGGGGGCGAGTTGGGGCGTAAACGGGTCTTGCGGACATCGCATGCCCGAGACGAGTCTCTGGAATCAGCAGCAGGCAAATACGACTTCCCACGCTCATGTGGTCTTGGAATTTTCAATCCACGCAAAGACCATTGTCCTTTAAACCAACAGAAAACGGGTGTTGCAGTATATATAATTGAAAGCGTATATATGAGCCTCTGTGTCTGCAACTTCCTTTTCTATTGTGTTGGAGCGGTAGCCTGCAAGTGGGCGTCCCTCAGTGCTGAGTTGAGCTGAGCGCTGCTCTCTCCAGAGCCGAGCTGCTGCTGCCCGCTTTTTGTTGGACTGTTGCTAGATTCACAAACGTACGTCTAAATTGGAAAAAGTCACCCAACATGAATGTATATTTCTATGCATCTGGTTTACAGTTGATGGATAACGGGTGTTGTACCGTAGGTAAGGCTACTCGGGCGATGCGTCGCTTAATTGGAAACGCATGCGATGCCTTTGGCAATGACTCTAGACACACAGGTAGTATTTCCACAACGCATCGGTAAGATACGATTTGTGTTTATTCACGTGGGTTTTAGGTTAAATCTTTAGATATTTCACGTAGTCCAGGTTTCTTACGGGACGACGCCAGGGGTTTTGTCACCCGATGCTTTTTCAGTGTCGGGTGTTACCCATCAGTAGTCTTTGATGGAAGGTTCAGCCAGCCACTCATAGCACAGAGGCAGCTCTAATGGGCGGGTGCTCTGTGGAGTCGACATAAAGCGCCACCCTGAGAAACAAAGACTCAATCTTTGCCAACCTTTTTTTATTTATTGTTATTTATTTAATGGGGGTGTCGTATTGACACCTTATAATAAGCTGAGACATTGGGTTGCTCATTGTCAAGGGAAAAAACGGAAAGACAGAATAAGGGTGTGTCTAGATAACTAGATGTTTTGAATACAAACGCAGTCATGCCCCTTCTCCTTTTGATTTAGCTTCATTTTATTTATTTGAAGCTAAATCAATCTAATTATTGGTTCCAACACCATAGTACAAATACAAATATCCCCTCCCTGACAACAGATCGACACACCAATATAACAACACCAAAATATGGGTCTTTAGGGTTCTGTATCCGTAACTAAGAATCACTACTCCAGTCTGTCCACAAAGCTAACCCCTGCTGATGTGGTGGCAGGCAGGCCCAGCGATGGTTCAACGCGGCGGACATCACGGTGGCCCACCAGAGACACCTGCTGAAGCAGCTGGACCAGCAGCGCTGCCAGGAGCTGTTCTGCGACTGCAGCGTGCTGGTGGAGGGGCAGCTGTTCCGCGCCCACCGCAACGTCCTCTTCGCCAGCAGCGGCTACTTCCGCATGCTGCTCTCCCCCCAGGGCTCGGACACGGCCTCGGCCACCTTCGACACCTTCAGCCCCGACACCTTCGCCCTCATCCTGGACTTCATCTACTCGGGTCAGCTGGACCTGTCCAGCCACAACGTGATCGAGGTGATGTCGGCCGCCAGCTACCTGCAGATGACCAGCGTCATCAACCACTGCAAGACCTTCATCAAGTCCTCCCTGGAGATCAGCGTGAAGGAGGAAGAGGAGGAGCTGGTGGTGGAGAGGGGTGGGGGCGGGGGCGGCATCCACCTGATGGAGGCGCAGGGCCCCTTCTCCTGCGGCGACGACGACGACGACGACGACGACGACGACGAGAACCTCTCGGACCAGGAGGTCGATCGTCCTCATCATCCGCCCCCTCATCTCCGTCTCCACCCGCAGGGCGCTCAGACCCCCGCGGGCTCCGTGAGCCCCCCGCCGGCCCTGTGGACCCACGACGGGGCCCACCTCACCAAGCAGGTGTTCCTGCTGAAGGACCCGGATCAGACGGCGCCGTCGCTGGCCGCCAGGGCCGACAGCGGCGGCGACGGGGACGGCTTGAGCCCGGCTCACGAGGGGCTGGAGGAGGCCAACACGGGGGCGGAGGACCCCCTGGACCCCCTGTTCACCGTGTCGGGCCCGGAGCAGCGGCGCAGGAAGAGGGGGGCCCGGAGGACGGGCCCCTACTGCACGCGCTCGTCCACCAACAACGACCCCCCCGAGGTGCAGGAGGCCCGCTCGCAGAAGGCGGAGAAGGCGGAGGAGCTGTACGCCACCCTGCCCACCATCGTGGGCGTCATCGGACAGTTCCATAACGGTGATATTTCCGGTTTGTTTTTAAACTCTGCCCTTTATGGATGACAGCTTTAACAATCTCAAAGGGCCTCCCAGGGCCGCGTGTTTAGATGAGGATACACTACTATCAGTTACTGGTTCCACATTGATATGTATTAATGGCACACAAGAGAGCTGCGAATGGACAGCATAATCATAAACGTACTAATTATGCAAAACATTTAAACTTTTTACCCATAATCCCCCTCCCCCCAAAAAATTCGTTGATACCATCCAACCCGATAAAAATAAAATCCCATTAATTTCTTTCAACTTCCCGTCTCGCTCTCCCCTCAGACTCCAACCCCACCATGCGCTACAAGTGTCCCTTCTGCACGCACACGGTCAAGAGGAAGGCGGACCTGAAGCGCCACCTGCGCTGCCACACGGGCGAGCGGCCGTACCCCTGCCAGGCCTGCAACAAGCGCTTCACCCGGCTGGAACACCTGCGCAGCCATTTTGAAACGGTACGGGAGGCGTTCACAAGCCTCCGACTTGAAGTGTTTGCAATGAGTGCCTGTGCTGAGGAAGTACCTTTTCAGAAGGGAGTTAAACACGCACATTGACGATCATCCTGCTTCTTTATTGGTGAAGGTAAACCAGGTCCGAGCAATATAGTGAGCAGGCTCTCCTCCCCCGTATGAGAGTCCTATAACACTTTTATCAACCTAATTATTTTCAGTAATATGAAATATAAAATCATTGTGCTGAAAAAACAGTACAATGCCCAGTGATTAGCTCTACTATTTAAAGGAATAAAAAAACGGTATGAATGCTGGTTTTACTAGCTTGTGTTTAATCTCAATAGTTTCCTGTCTGATTAGCTATTCTGAAGGAGGTCCGCCCCTCCTCTAGTTTAAAGTTTGACAACGATGAAGAAGACCTATTAACGATTCAGACATTTCTTTGGGATTATGACCCCCTCTCTTTCATTCCTCTTGGACCGTTCCAGATCCATCAGGCGCGGAAGCTGGTGTGCAAGAAGTGCAAGTGTCCGCTGACGGAGGAGGCCAGCCACGTGGTGTGCGAGGGCACGCGGCGCTACCGCATTTGCGCCACGTGCATCCAGGAGGAAGTGGGCTTTGAAAGCCTTCCCATGGAGGACAGCCTGGAGGGCCTTGACCAGGAGCCGGCCCTGCTCCTGGGGGTGGACGGCGAGGAGGAGGGGGAGACCCAGAGGTCCTGGCTGACCAGCATGGAGCAGGAGCAGGATGAAGACGAGGACAATCTGGCGGAAGACTCGGGGACCGATCTCATCATCCACGAGGTGGACGACAGCGACGAGGAAGTGCAGTGAACAGAGGCCTGTGTGTGTGTGTGTGTGTGTGTGTGTGTGTGTGTGTGTGTGTGTGTGTGTGTGTGTGTGTGTGTGTGTGTGTGTGTGTGTGTGTGTGTGTGTGTGTGTGTGTGTGTGTGTGTGTGTGTGTCAGTGCACACACTGAGGACTGATGTTCATGACTGAGGTTTATATGCTGTATCATCTGGTGAACTATGAAAATGCAAATGTTAACGTAAACTGGTTAGAGCCAAGGGGGGAAATATTATTTCAGGATTAATATTTTTAATCCAGTGGAGATTTTGTGATTACTTATAAGTTTAAAGTATTCAAAGCATGCACTAGGTACAGTTTTCATTTCTTAATACAATTATGTTATTGAATCATGCATGCAATGGCCTTCCCAATAATGAAACTGTTTAGAAGAAATCCAGGTTTGACAAAATATCGAGCGCACTAACGAGAATGTGCCAAAATCAATGAGTTTATTTAATATACACATTTCTAGTTCATGTTCCTCTGTGAGACTTTGATATCACAGTTTGAGTTATTGTATACATACTTGAAAGTATTTATTAAAATATTTTTTTTTATTACGTTTTTCACAAATTAAAGATATTTTCATATTATTCCTCGTGCTGTTTTGTGTATCCTATACATAGGTGTTATGAGTAGCTACATTATATCTGCTGGCCAGCAGATGGCAATAAAGCACCGCATTAATTAAAGCTCCCTAGCGATAAAGGAAACCTGACAGGCTAGAGCAACATGGCGGCGCTCATCAGAACCATCAACAGAAGCATTTTCATCTCCAGGATGGGTCATCCATGTTTAGCCCTCGGCGGCTCCGCTACTGTGGCTAAATCAGTAAGTGTCACCGAATCGAGTGGATGCCAATACATAAGATTATGCCTGTTGCCAGCTTTGTTTAAGATCATTGCTACTATGATTTGTAGGCGGTAGCTACTAGCTTCCTCACTTAATCTGACCCTGCCAACATTTCTGCACTTTGTCCTCTGATAATTAAATATTTTGGTTCTATTCCACGTAGGTTAGTGGAAGTTCAAGTAAACGTCTTCCTGATAGAGTGAAGATAGTGGAGGTCGGACCCCGAGATGGGCTTCAAAATGAGAAGGTAACATTCATTAAGGACCCATGGTTAACGTAGCCCAATATAAAACAAAACATCAGTGTATTCACAGGAGCGCATGAACGAGTTATAAGTAAACTGTTGTTGATATTTTTTTCCCGATTTGCTATCTCCATCTCTAGACAATTGTACCTGCGGAAACAAAGATTCGATTAATTGACATGTTGTCCGATTCCGGCTTGTCAGTCATTGAAGCCACCAGCTTTGTGTCCCCCAAATGGGTTCCACAGGTAATCTTCTTGGCATATTTATTCGGTAAAGTCAATGCCAATGATTATATTTACGTCACCAAACGCGTGCTACATCAGGTGGATGCATGTGTGTGGTTGAACCCATGATGTTCATTAACATCTATGCTTTAAATGACAGATGGCTGACCAGATGGAGGTCATGAAGGGGATCCGTAGGAAGCCTGGTGTCTCCTACCCGGTCCTCACCCCTAACCTCAAGGGCTTCCAGGCCGCTGTAAGTAGTCCTCTACCACACCAGTCGCCTACCACCTCAATACAACCTCCTGGAAAGCACCTAGTCCACTGTCACATGTAGTCCTCTCCCTAACTGTTTGTTAAGCAAGCAGCCGCATCCACAGCTCGACAGCTCCACAGTTTCCACCCGCACCCTGCAGTGGAATGATTATGGTACCACGTCGACGCAACGCAAGGGGTTTACGGACCCATTACGTCCTTGCGTATGTCCCTGTGTTTAACTGAGGAGGTACAACAATGTATCCTGAGACCTTAGCCTCCTGGGTGCCTTGCTATGACACATGCCGATCAATATATTTGGTGGCAGCACTTTGATAAAGTTAAGATCAGGGAAATTCAAAGTCATATTATGGCAATACATTTACATTTAGGGCATTTAGCAGACGCTTGTATCCAAAGCGACTTAGAATAAGTACATTTGTCATAAGACGTGAAACAATATATCGCTGTCAGTACAGTAAAGATGTTCATAGAACCAAGTTCAAGTACTAACAATCGCTGGGCTAACCAATACCCTGTGTACAGCAATGCTAGCAGCTACTGCAGATGTTACACAATTAAGTACTATGAATAAGTGCAATGTAGATTAAGTGCGTACAATAAATGCGTACATTAAGTGCCAGGACGTACAACATACAATGGTGGCCGGAACGGGCTTGGTAGCTATAAAGAGTCGAGGTGAACTCTGAGCAGGTGAGTTTTGAGTCTTTTGCGCAATAGTTGGAATAGTTTGAATAGAGAACTGAAGAGCTGAAGCTCTAAGGGGGAATACCAAACCAACAGTATGTGATGCATTTGGTCATTTCCTCTCTGGTAGGTTGAGGCTGGAGCTTCGGAGGTCGCCATTTTCGGAGCAGCCTCTGAGCTCTTCAGCAAGAAGAACATCAACTGCTCTGTGGAGGAGAGTCTGCAGCGCTTCGAGCAGGTCATGGTGGCAGCTAAAGCGGCCGGTGTACCCGTCAGAGGGTAGGAGAACATGCGTGGAAAAGCACATTATTGCAGTTGGCCGCAGAATCAAACACTCGGGGCTCAATCAGATTTTCCTTCTAAAATGTAACTCACTCCCACTCCCAACCCTTTCCCTCAAACAGCTATGTGTCCTGTGTGCTTGGATGCCCGTACGAAGGCAAGGTGGCACCTGCTAAAGTCGCAAAGGTAAGTACTTTGACTAGGGCTGAGGTGGGACCCATGCTGTTCTGTGCTTGAGATTTGTCGGGAACCTTGTATGCGATTGCTTATCTGTCTCTCTTGAAAGGATGCGTATGTTTTGATTTTGTACATTCATTTGTCATACTTGAGAAGTTAAACTCACAATGGTACATGGCTATTTGCTCACTTTCTTTTCCTATATCCCATATCCTATATAAGATGTTGGCTAGCGGCTAGGTGTTATCTGGTGAAAGCCTTTTTGCTCCAGAAAATCCATCCCATAGTCTTGGTTGTTTCAGAATTTCCTGTCGTCCTCGTAGGTAGCAAAGCGTCTGTACTCCATGGGCTGCTACGAGATCTCCCTGGGCGACACCATAGGGGTGGGCACCCCGGGGGGCATGAGTGAGATGCTGGAGGCGGTGAGCAAGGTGGTGCCGGTGGGGGCGTTGGCCGTGCACTGCCACGACACCTACGGCCAGGCCCTGGCCAACATCCTGGTGGCCCTGCAGGTCAGGGCTCGCGCTTCTCTTGGCACACATGTGTTTGGTTGCTTGGTTATTAAAAGGAGGAAGTGACCCACTTTCTGTCATGTTATGTAATTCTATTGTTGTTGTAAGATTCAAGATTCAAGATTCAAGATGCTTTATTTATCCCGAGTGAAATTACTGTGCAACAGTTACAATACAAAGGTGGACCTTGCTTTTTTATAAATTAAAAGCAAGGGATTTCCTTTTAGAATGTGCTTTGACCTTGATTGACATTCAAAATTAATGTTAAATGTAGTACATTTATTTACATTTTTAATCATGCAAGTGCAGCTTTCAGTCGTGTGTATTCTTGAGACAGCTGGCCGGAGGAAGCGTGTGACAGTGTTCTTATGCCAGTGCCGTGTTCTAACTTGCATGATGTGGTTGTTGTTGTTGTGTCAGATGGGCGTCAGCGTGGTGGACTCCTCGGTGGGCGGGCTGGGCGGCTGCCCCTACGCCCAGGGGGCTTCTGGGAACGTGGCGACGGAGGATGTTGTGTACATGCTGCACGGCCTCGGCATCCAGACGGTAAGAATCCATCCCTGGATTTTATGTTTTTGCCCATGCCACCCCGCCCCAAACTCTTCCTCTTCTATTGTACAGCCCACACCAGTCACTTCCTAGCTCTTCCCATGGGGAAAAGGCCCTATCTGCGTTTATCAGATGTTGCACTGTCTAAACAGGAAATGTATTAACATTTTTACGTTTTACGTCTTTGATGCATTATCTTTTCAAACAGTCAAACCTTGAACCCCGCACCCTTAACTCTTGAAAGGTCTTGACGTCAGCACGCCCACCTTTTTATTGACGCCAGTTGCTTGCTTTGCTCCGCTCCCCGCGGTCTTTATTCTCCATGTCAGGGCGTGGACCTCCCCAAGTTGATGGATGCCGGAGCTTTCATCTGCCACTCCCTCAACCGAAGGACTAGCTCCAAAGTGTCCCAGGCCACCCACTGCAAGCTGTGAGCTGGGTCCCTCTCCCGCGGCCCACGTCTAGTGCAATACATCGTTTTCAAAGAAAGGTGCAAAGGTTGGGTTCGCTCGGGCTGGGAAGGTCAGGGTTTTGTACACGTGGCTGGCAACACCAAAACACAACAGCTGCTAACACGTTTGGTGGGATTCCGTCGGATTCAAATGTGAGAAACGCATGATTCCTACTAGCGACACAATCTGTGTCGCCTCTTGCTCATACACATGCAAGTGAAGTACAGGCCTGGGCTTTCTATGAACTGCATTTCTATGAGGTCTATTTCTCAACATTGGTTCTCTATGGTGCCTTATATGCATAGTCTTTTGAATACACCCAAATGCCTGTCACATGCTGTTATGACAGATTTTCTTTCCTCTTTGTCGTAAAACTCAACCTTGGAGACGGCTGTTCTTTCATATTTGTTAATCTTCCGACATTTTAGGGACTTGAGAAACCAGTAATGAGGATGTATGTTGGGTGTGATTACAAAGGGCACAAATTTCTCTATTTATTAGATTTCTATGAGCATCAGGGAATAATGGCTTAATGGTGGTCATGAGCTCTTTTCCAGTGGAAGAGGGGGGATCATCAGGTCCCATGATGCAGCAGTGGTTCACATTAATTTAGCTTTTTCAATGTTTTTTTAAAAGTGTGTGTGTGTGTGTGTGCGCCATTGTGTGTCATTGTGTGTGTGTGTCATTGTGTGTGTGAGGTTCTTAAGAATAAAAAAAAAAAGTGACAAAATAACTGCTGTTTATCATGTTAATGTCACAGTCTTGTCTTTTTTGACCATGATAATTAAAGGAGCATTTACCACCTTGTGTGTGACCGGTCTGAAGGAACAAGGATCACCTGTTGCCTATTTTAGTATTTGTTCTGATACATGAAACAACCATTTGAAAGGAACAAAAGAGAGTTCTTCAGCACACCCTTAACACCTGACAAACTAGCTCGACAGGTACGCTAGGATTCCGGTACGATGCCCTCATTGTGTGCTTTGAGGTGAACCTTGAATGTTTATCAGCTTCACATACTTAGAGATACTATGCAGCTGCAAACAACTGAAAGACAACAGCTGAAAGACAATCCTAAAGATGCTGTCACACAAAAATAGTAATACTTACTCAAAATACTGTAATCATAACCACACAAGTACACAAAGAGACAAGAATATTAAAAATGGTATTTAACTATGTTAGAGTTGATAGGTATATTGTATTGCAGCGTTTTGGTCACAGAAGAGCCACACTGGATTTCAGATCACTATCACTATCACTTTAAGCTAAGGCTTTGACAAATATAATGTATTCACTGAGAAACAAAGAGCTACCAACATGGTTTGGCTCAACACTTTATTTATTAAATATCCCAAGTGCAAAAAAACAATTTCCAGCTAACGACTCCATTGTCAACAATTATCCAGGATTTGTGGACCCCGTTCTTTCTCGCAATGAAGCTTTTGCTCCTTGGCCGCAGATGTGGAAGGGTCAAACAACTGCATTCCTATCGCCCTGTGCAGAATCAACAGTGGTCTGGGATCTTAATACAGGCGCTCTTATGTACATGCGGCCAAACAACACAACCCTGATGGAGGCAAACATTTGTTAGAAGTGCACAAAAACATCTGGGTCCCTGCTTTAGTATGAGGAGTATTTACATATTTGATACACCATACTGAGTGCAATTTGACTTCTTCTGAATGAACAGAAGAATTAGCATTTTGGGGTTGGTGGTAAACAAGTAAAGAATGACACATGGTTTAACATGATTCCTTTTTACTGTCATTTTTCATAATGACAGGTTCCCTGAAATGCAATTTCCCTATAATACACATTGCGAGAAAGAGTGTCAATGACAAAGAGTTGGTTGGATGCCTGAATACCGGAGTCAGGTGTGTCCTTTGTCCCAACCTGCATTTCTAGAATAGAGGAGCTAACTTCCTTCTGAGTCGTCCTCCTGAGTCGTGCAGAAACTGCCCTACAACAATAATCCAAACCGAAACAGTTTGATACAACAAACGCTGCATCGATTTGGTCCCAGTTGATCCCCATCCATCACAAAGCAGGCCTTGTACCGTTCAAATCATGGCTATTGCGTCAGGCCCAGATCCACGACACAGCTCTGCATCCAAGGTTAAACAAAGTTTCATAGAACTGAGCTTCAGTCAATCTCTACCCCTGGACACGGCGTCTCTTCTCATCCCTGTGTCCCTATAGTCTCCTTGGGTTGTCCAACAATGGATCAGAAGACAGGTTGGGGGCAGAAGCCCTCATCTCCGCCCTCTTCTCCGCCCTCAGCAAATGCATGGCGGGCTGGTACGGAGGCTTGCAGCTGGTCCTGAAGGACGGAGGCAAGTCCCTGGTCACGTCTCGCTTGGACATCATCTCCATGGGGTAGCTGTTGGGGGCGTGGTTGTCGTCGTAGCCGGCGTGCGTCTCCTGCGGCATGCCTCGGGTCCGCTTCTTGAGCTTGTTGGCGCAGCGCGCCACACGCTTGGAGATGAGGTAAATGATCTCGCAGATGTTGAGCACGATGCACAGGGCCGAGGCGCCCACCATGAAGTAGGTGAACACCTTCTTCTCCGTGGGATGGCCGATGTAGCAGTCCACCTTGTTCGGGCAGGGGGACACCTCGCACTTGACCAGGCGCGGCAGGTAGAAGCTGTCGTAGATGTAGTGCAGGATGTAGAGGAAGGCCACCTCGATGGCCGTCTTGACGAAGAGGCTGATCAGGTAGGTCCACCACAAGCCGCCGTGCTTCTTGCCCGTGTTGTTGTACAGCTTTTTCTCCTCGCCGAACTTGATGCGGTACTTGCGCTCGCGCTCGTCGCGGTACGCCACGTGCATGACCACCATGAAGGAGGGGCAGGTGACGAAGATGAGCTGCAGGGCCCACAGGCGGATGTGGGAGATGGGGAAGTAGTAGTCGTAGCACACGTTGGCGCAGCCGGGCTGCTTGGTGTTGCAGTCAAAGTCCTTCTGCTCGTCGCCCCACACCCGCTCGGCCGCCACGACGTACACCATGACGCGGAACACGAACACGATGGACAGCCATATCCGCCCGAACGCCGTGGAGTACTTGTTCACACCGCTCAGCAGGGATTGGAAGGTCTTCCAGTCCATGACGTCGGCTGGGTTTCACGCCGGCTCTCTACAGAACCTCCGCTCTTTCGTTTTTGACTGACTTGAAGACCTGAATCCAGAGGAAAACACGAGGGGTCAAGGTTGATGACGGATGAAGGGTTAATATAATATATATATATATATCTGGTAGACACTTTTATTCAAAGTGTGTTGCAATATCCCAAGAACGCACATTCTTATCCCAAGTGGGAATCAAACCCCTAACCCTGGCAGTGTAGCTGCTCAACCAGTTGTGGTCGACATGGCAAACGATAGCATGTCGTCTTGAATGTGTATCTAACAGTTGTAGTGTGGTATAGTGTCATCTATTGACTGTATGTCCTCATGGTGACCATTACATTGTAACACCAAAAAGCTACTTGTGCCAAGAAATCTAAAACCCATGAGAAAAACAAATCGTCTTTAACTAATACAATTTCACAACATCTCTCTCTCTCTCTCTCTCTCTCTCTCTCTCTCTCTCTCTCTCTCTCTCTCTCTCTCTCTCTCTCTCTCATAGGCCTATGTATAGTTATTTTGTTGAATAAAACCTTGCTAGGCCTACAAGCTACCATTAATAACAGTGGTTATAATTATCACAATTATGATGACCACGACCAAAACCGAACATTCCTTCACGCACATTTAATCTAATTTGGTAGGGCTGCCTATCCGTTAAAGAGGTAATTTGATCATTACATTTATGTAAAAAACAGTTACCTATCAGTGTATTCATTTACAGCGTATTATAACCCTTTTATGGGGGAGAAATGCCACATTACTTTCTCAAATTCAATCGCGGCAAACTACTGGAGTAAACGAAAGATACAAAAGAGGCAACCAGCCACTTACCAAAAGTTTTCTCAATTCATCATGTCCAAGGCCGGGTGGACGTACAGTCTAATGTTTATATGGCAAGTATAACTGTTAGTTTTTTCTCTATTTAGAAAAATTGTATTAATACTGAGATGTTTTTACTCCACATAGGGAAACCAGCCGTCTTCAATGCGCAGTGGAGCTCGCCTGTGGGTGGGGTTAAGGTGTGAACAAGATCTCTCTCTCTCTCTCTCTCTCTCTCGCTCTCTCTCCCCCCCCCCACCCCCCCCCCCCCCACCCCCCTCTCTCTCTCTCTCTCTCTCTCTCTCTCTCTCTCTCTCTCTCTCTCTCTCTCTCTCTCTCTCTCTCTCTCTCTCTCTCTCTCTCTCTCTCTCTCTCTCTCTCTCTCTCTCTCTCTCTCTATTTCCCCCCTCTCTCAAAAAAATGTTTTTATCCAAACCTATTGCCATGCGTGCAGTAGACTATATTGCAGCAAAAACACTCACAGTATGCTCTATATCGACTATCAAGCCTTTACACGTATCTACCAAAAACGAATTATTGTCTGTCCGCTACAACTCACGTTTTTTTGCGCAACCGTCTCTCGAAACAGGCTTTTGTTCGTGACTTGTTGAAACTTGTTACAACACTTCTCTGCGTCAGGAGAAGCCTGCAGACAAGCCTGTAGCAGACACACCCTGAACATCGTTAGGAGCGGACCTCATTCATCAGGTAGTCTGCCAAGCAGTCCGAGTTCACTTCCTGCGTCGATTGTCAGTTTTCCACAAGCATCCACCAAAATCATTCGGCTTTGAACAACAACAAAAAAGAGAATGAGGTCTTTCGGGCCATTTACAAAGACCATGGTGGTCTGCTTTACATTTAATAACAAATCTCTGATTTAGTTAAAGTCCATTACATTTCACACGTTTTCACAAAATAAAACAAAAGGCCATGTTTAATTAGGACTACATGGCACGAATTGGATAGGATAACATTTATGTAATAAGTAGGCAGTAGTGGATAACTACATATTTGTATACTCGCGTGTTGCTCACATATTTCGAATAGACATTCTTGTATCATTTTCGCGAAAGATAAACCGGCGACAGTATCTGAAAAGGGGATTGAATCTCGAGTAGTGTTTTGAGCACGAAAACATCTGCCATAGCAACTTGCTGGAATTCATCATCAATGGTTAGTGGCTCCTTTGAGCGAGATGAAGAACTGGTTCAGGCTGTCTGCCCCGGCGCGCCCAGAGGAATGCACACGGTGACTCAGCCCATGCGAGCTAGTGTTGGCGTTAAAAAAGCAACAGGAAACCTCAATTGCATGGTTTAGTTTGGGACTGTGGCACGATGCTGGGTTGGTAGGCCTACTGGGGTTCTGACACAGAGGAAAGTTCAAGGTGATCTGTGCATTTGTCGTTCCATCTTTGTCAGTGTCGAGGGGAAGGTTAACATGATGTCGTTATCCTCCGTTCGTTTTCAGTAACTGAACAAACACTTTTCATCTCATGTAAATACATACCTTAATAGCTCTTTCAACGGGTGCCACACCCCGCCGTCTTTCCATCCCGATGAGTCAAGCTATGGACTATCCCCCGCCTTTGGCTTAAAAAAGAACCAATCATTCAGAACAATGGGGATTGGTGGTTGATTCTATTGCAATATAATTGTGTTAATGAAATAGTCAATTTCAATGCATCATATTAGTAATAACTTTTATGACTCATGATCCTAAATGTGGAGTGGCCAACCATGACTATTTTGTCTGCAATGAAAACATTGTGATGTTCCTTCCATTATTATTATATTCTGTATATATCTTGCTTTCAAGGTGAGCTTGGTATAACACAGCCTACCTATCTATCTTGATTACAATTAAACAAGAATTAAAAAAATACTTAAACTTGGATTTGAATAATAATAATAATATTCTTTATTTACAAAAATGTTTAAGAAGCATCGTTTCAAATAAAATAAAATAAACATCAATAAATTCCTGATGCATAAACATCTTCCCAGAAAAATACATCAACTGGGTTTTTTTTCTTGTCTTCAATTTGTATACCTCAAAACATTGCTTAGGGTGTGTGTGTGTGTGTGTGTGTGTGTGTGTGTGTGTGTGTGTGTGTGTGTGTGTGTGTGTGTGTGTGTGTGTGTGTGTGTGTGTGTGTGTGTGTGTGTGTGTGTGTGTGTGTGTGTGTGTGTGTGAACCAAGTAAGAAATTGTAGCCTGTTGGCCTCGAACAAAAAACAGCCCTGGTAACAGAAAAACATAATTGTATCGTTTAAGATATGGCAACGAGTGATTGCATTTATAGGAAGGAACATTTTTAATCATTGAAATTTCATTTTGATCGAATCCTACAACTCTCCTTTCGCACCAACTTGGTATTTTTATTCCACGGTTATGGAACCTTGTCTGTAAACATGAAACCAACTCAACCTTTAAAGAATGAGCAGAATCTGTATCCCTGATGGCTTACATTACAACCGCGCCATCCTCCCATAGTCCAGAACATTCATCGGGAGGCTAATGCGCATAACAACACTACAGCAACAGTAGCCGGTGCCATTGTCAAAAGGCGGGACAGGGAGGAGTTTAGAGGTGTGGATTGCAGTGGACCGAAGGGGGCCATCCGCCCTCAAGAAAGACTGATCTGTAGTGTTTACTGCCACCCCTCCTGGAGTCCATCGTCCCAGAAAAGACCTGCAGTGCACCCAGCTCCTCATGGGGGGTTGACCTCCTCATGTGGGCGTGACCTCCTCATATGGGGGGGACCCTCTCATGACAGGGGGACCTCCTCATGCGGGTGTGACCTCCTCATATGGGGGGACCTCCTCATGTGGGGGGGACCTCCTCATGGGGGGGTGACCCTCTCATGACGGGGGGGACTTCCTCATGTGGGGGTGACCCTCTCATGACGGGGGGGACCTCCTCATGGGGGGGTGACCCTCTCATGACGGGGGGGACCTCCTCATGGGGGGGTGACCCTCTCATGACGGGGGTGACCTCCTCATGCGGGTGGCGAGCCCTCCTCATCTGGGGGTGACCTCGTCCGAAGCGACGGCCACGCTGTACGACGGCGCAGGCGTGCCGGGGAGAACCTTCTCCACCAGCCTCAGAGTGTTGGCCTCCACCAGGTTCCCGCTCTTGCCCCCCGCCAGCGAGGAGCCCAAGTCCCTGGCCTGCTGGCTCTGGTGCGAGCGGTGCTGCTGGTGCAGCTTCACCACGCCCTCGCGGCACTTCTTGCCCACCAGGTACACGATCTCAAAGATGGAGAGCAGGATGCACACCATGCTGGTGACCACCATGAACAGGGTGAAGATGCGCTTCTCGGTGGGCCGCGCGATGTAGCAGTCCACCGTGTTGGGGCACGGCGCCTCCACGCACTTGACGAGCGAGGGGAAGTCGTAGCCCTCGTACATGTAGTAGATGAGGTACACGAACACCGTGTCCACGCCGATCTTGAACACCAGCGTCAGGACGTAGGTCCACCACAGGCCGCCGCGCTTCTTGCCCGGGTTGGCGTACAGGCGGCGGCAGTTCTCGCCGTGCTTCGCCTTGTTCTTCTTCTCCCGCTCCTCGCGGTAGGTCACGTGCATGACCACCAGCAGCGAGGGGCAGGTGACGAAGATGAGCTGCAGGGCCCACAGGCGCACGTGGGACACGGGGAAGAAGTGGTCGTAGCACACGTTGTGGCAGCCCGGCTGCGCCGTGTTGCACTTGAAGTCCTTCTGCTCGTCGCCCCACACCTTCTCGGCGGCCACCACGAACACCATGACGCGGAAGAGGAAGACGATGGAGAGCCACACGCGGCCAAACGCCGTGGAGTATTTGTTGACCCCGCTGAGGAGGCCCTGAAGGAATGCCCAGTTCATGGTGAGGCTGACTCACGCAGGCTTTCCTGCCTGCTTTTCCGGAACCAAGGGCAGGAGAGACTCCTCACTCTCGCTCGCACTTAGCTGAGATGTCCCAGTGAGCCTTCAAAGCGAAGTCTCAGGTTATCTAAAGGCGTGAATACAAAGAGTAAACGTTGGTATCAATGAGCCACTAAATTCCCCCCCCCAACCACACACACGGACACACACGGACACACACGGACACACACGGACACACGCACACACACGCAGATACACACGCACGCACACCAACGAGGAGACATTAAACTATTCACGATTATAAACTTTGCAATCTTTTGAACCAGGGCTATCCACAGTTTTACAGTGAGGAAATAGGCACAACGACTTCAATTGAAGCCTAGATATCTTGCGCGTCTGCGGTAAATCGCTGTCTTTATGGAATCCGCGCTTTAAAGCGTCGGCTTAAGTCCACGTAACTTGTAGGGGTACAGCCTAATTAACGAAGAGATAGCCGATAACTGTAACAAAGGAAAATACATAAACTATATTCGTTATTTGAAGTTTGTACTCACAATAGGGACCTCAGCAGTGTCGAGAGGGAAGAAAACGTTTTCGCAGTGATACAAAAAAAAAGAGCGAAAAAAACCCTCAGGATCTTGCTCAACCGCATAGTGCAGGGGTGGAGCAAGGCATTTCTTCCAGCTACAAAAAAAACAAACCTGTCCAGGTGTGGTTTTAAAACGATGCTCTACAGCGGTTCACCCACTAGCGTCAGGAATGGTTAGGGCTCGGTGAAAAGTACTTACTAGGTACCAGGCGTAGGTTTAGGTGTGACGCTTGCCAAGAATGTCAACAAACTACAACAAACAAAGTGATTGTCCCTTGCATAAAATGTTATCAAGAGGAAAATGTCTTTCATGTGGTGTCGTCTTTATAGAACAAAATTATCTTCAATTATACACGTCTGCCAAGCAGGGACGTGGGAAGTGGAGGTGTAGGGTGCTGCAGCACCCCCCCTGGCTGTAACTGCAAGTAAGAAAGTTTTCTGAACAAATCAATACTTTTCTTTTTTTTTTTGTATAATTTTGATCATACAACATGATTTTTCATAAAATTATTTTTATGATATTAATGGTTATCATTTCATATTATTTAGAACATTGTCTGTGTAGGCTGACGTAGGCTATGACGCACAACGTAGAACTGTCCATAGCTGAATATGGTACTATGCTGATTTTACATAAGCATGTTGGTGTTCAACATCTGTTGTAGTGAACATTATAAAACTGGTGTAAAATGTTGCTGCCATATTAATAGACACGTTGAATGTTATAGTTTTGATTCTCGAATCCCGCGCGTAAACTGGTTGGCAAAAAAAGAGCAAAGACGGACGGTTCACTTGACGGAGAAACCGTCACTTCCCTTATATCAGACAACTCGTAAGGCTTTCTTTTATTGTCACTTTCCTTTGTAAACCTTTAGAAATAACCTCCTGAATCCTTGATATAACGCTGTGTATAATCCGACTCGCAACAGCTTGTCGGCATGTTGTTAGTGTGTGAAATTCAGCACAGTGTCAGCCGAGTTGACTCTAATTTCCAAATTGTTTACTTGCTAACGTTTGTGAATAACAGTGGCTAGTTGGCAGAACTCTTTTTACACACCAGTAGAGTGTTTATCAGAGCAGAGCCCTGAATGTGACGTCACCCTTCATCTCACCTCTGTAAACAATGGATGTTGAGCAGCATTTATTATGACGTCATTATATAGACTCTCTCTCAGCACGCCCCCCTCGGACTGACTTCCCGCGTCCCTGGTGTTACCCCCTATGTTTTATTTGCTACATTTCAACAGTGTTACCCCTTATGGGTTTTTCACACGACAGATAAAAAACGACAGTGTTTCCCTTATATTTTATTTGACAAAGACAACAGTGTTACCCCCTATGTTTTTTTTCATGACGACCAATAAAAAAACAACAGTGTTACCCCTTATGTTTTTTTTCATGAAGACCAATAAAAAACAACGGTGTTACCACTTATGTTTTTTTTCATGACGACCAATAAGAAACAACAGTGTTACCCCTTATGGTTTTTTTCATGACGACCAATAAAAAACGACAGTGTTACCCCTCGTGGTTTTTTTCATGACGACCAAAGAAAAACAACAGTGTTACCCCCTATGTTTTTTTTCATGACGACCAATAAAAAACAACAGTGTTACCCCTTATGTTTTTTTTCATGAAGACCAATAAAAAACAACGGTGTTACCCCTTATGTTTTTTTTCATGACGACCAATAAGAAACAACAGTGTTAACCCTTATGGTTTTTTCATGACGACCAAAGAAAAACAACAGTGTTACCCCCTATGTTTTTTTTCATGACAACCAATAAAAAACGACAGTGTTACCCCTTGTGGTTTTTCATGACGACCAAAGAAAAACAACAGTGTCACCCCCTATGTTTTATTTGATAAATATTGACAGTGTTACCCCTTATATTTATTTCATGACGGCCGATAAAAAACAACAGAGTTACCCCTCATGTTTTTCCATGTTGACCAATAAAAAACAACAGTGTTACCGCTTATGTTTTTTTTCATGAAGACCAATAAAAAACAACGGTGTTACCCCTTATGTTTTTTTTCATGACGACCAATAAGAAACAACAGTGTTACCCCTTATGGTTTTTTTCATGACGACCAATAAAAAACGACAGTGTTACCCCTCGTGGTTTTTTTCATGAAGACCAAAGAAAAACAACAGTGTTACCCCCTATGTTTTTTTTCATGACGACCAATAAAAAACAACAGTGTTACCCCTTATGTTTTTTTTCATGAAGACCAATAAAAAACAACGGTGTTACCCCTTATGTTTTTTTTCATGACGACCAATAAGAAACAACAGTGTTACCCCTTATGGTTTTTTTCATGACGACCAAAGAAAAACGACAGTGTTACCCCTCGTGGTTTTTTTCATGACGACCAAAGAAAAACAACAGTGTTACCCCCTATGTTTTTTTTCATGACAACCTATAAAAAACGACAGTGTTACCCCTTGTGGTTTTTCATGACGACCAAAGAAAAACAACAGTGTCACCCCCTATGTTTTATTTGATAAATATTGACAGTGTTACCCCTTATATTTATTTCATGACGGCCGATAAAAAACAGCAGAGTTACCCCTCATGTTTTTCCATGTTGACCAATAAATTACAACAGTAGCACGCCTGTCGTCGATTTTGCGGGGATCCATATATGTGCTGTTTAGAGTGTTAACCTCCAAACTTAACAATGCACCATCAAGACACCGGATAAAGTCATCACAAAGGTTATACTTGACTTTATAATTCACATGAAATAAAGACACAAGCCTTCCAACAGACGACATCAAGCAGACTTGAACCCCGGTCTCCAGTGGGTTAGGCAGAGTGCACTCCACTGCACCACTGAGGCGATGACAATACACAAAAATCAATAGTCAATAAAGAGGATATACATGACATTAAAATGTATGTGTGTATTTCTATTATTTCCCTTATGTTTTTTTTCATGACGACCAATAAAGAACAACAGTGTTACCCCTTATGTTTTTTTTCATGACCAATAAAAAACAACAGTGTTACCCCTTATGTTTTTTTCATGACGACCGATAAAAAACGACAGTGTCACCCCCTATGTTTTATTTGATAAATATCGACAGTGTTACCCCTCATGTTTTTTCCATGTTGACCAATAAATAACAACAGTGCACCCTTGTCAACGTTTTTGCGGGGATCCGAACATGAGCTGTTTAGAGTGTTAACCTCCAAACTTAAAAATGCACCATCAAGACACCGGATAAAGTCATCACAAAGGATATACTTGACTTTATAATTCGCATGAAATAGAGACACAATCCTTCCAACAGACGACAACAAGCAGACTTGAACCCCGGTTTCCAGTGGGTTAGGTAGAGTGCACTCCACTGCACCACTGAGGCGATGACAATACACAAAAATCAATAGTCAATAAAGAGGATATACATGACATTAAAATGTATGTGTGTATTTCTATTATTTCCCTTATGTTTTTTTTCATGACGACCAATAAAGAACAACAGTGTTACCCCTTATGTTTTTTTTCATGACGACCAATAAAAAACAACAGTGTTACCCCTTATGTTTATTTTCATGACGACCAATAAAAAACAACAGTGATACCCCTTATGTTTTTTTTCATGACGACCAATAAAAAAACAACAGTGTTACCCCTTATGTTTTTTTTCATGACGACCAATAAAAAACAACAGTGTTACCCTTTGTTTTTTTTCATGACGACCAATAAAGGACAACAGTGTTACCCCTTATGTTTTTTTTCATGACGACCAATAAAAAACAACAGTGTAACCCCTTATGTTTTTTTTCATGACGACCAATAAAAAACAACAGTGTTACCCCTTATGTTTTTTTCATGACGACCGATAAAAAACGACAGTGTCACCCCCTATGTTTTATTTGATAAATATCGACAGTGTTACCCCTCATGTTTTTTCCATGTTGACCAATAAATAACAGTGCACCCTTGTCAACGTTTTTGCGGGGATCCGAACATGAGCTGTTTAGAGTGTTAACCTCCAAACTTAAAAATGCACCATCAAGACACCGGATAAAGTCATCACAAAGGATATACTTGACTTTATAATTCGCATGAAATAGAGTCACAAGCCTTCCAACAGACGACAACATGCAGACTTGAACCCCGGTCTCCAGTGGGTTAGGCAGAGTACACTCCACTACACCACTGAGGCGATGACAATACATAAAAATCAATAATCAATAAAGAGGATATACATGACATTACAATGTATGTGTGTATTTCTATTATTTCCCTTATGTTTTCTTTCATGACGACCAATAAAGAACAACAGTGTTACCCCTTATGTTTTTTTTCATGACGACAAATAAAAAAAAAACAGTGTTACCCCTTATGTTTATTTTCATGACGACCAATAAAAAACAACAGTGTTACCCCTTATGTTTTTTTTCATGACGACCAATAAAAAACAACAGTGTTACCCCTTATGTTTTTTTTCATGACGACCAATAAAAAACAACAGTGTTACCCTTTGTTTTTTTTCATGACGACCAATAAAGGACAACAGTGTTATCCCTTATGTTTTTTTTCATGACGACTAATAAAAAACAACAGTGTTACCCCTTATGTTTTTTTTTATGACGACCAATAAAAAACAACAGTGTTACCCCTTATGTTTTTTTCATGACGACCGATAAAAAACGACAGTGTCACCCCCTATGTTTTATTTGATAAATATCGACAGTGTTACCCCTCATGTTTTTTCCATGTTGACCAATAAATAACAACAGTGCACCCTTGTCGACGTTTTTGCGGGGATCCGAACATGAGCTGTTTAGAGTGTTAACCTCCAAACTTAAAAATACACCATCAAGACACCGGATAAAGTCATCACAAAGGATATACTTGACTTTATAATTCGCATGAAATAGAGACACAAGCCTTCCAACAGACGACAACAAGCAGACTTGAACCCCGGTCTCCAGTGGGTTAGGCAGAGTGCACTCCACTGCACCACTGAGGCGATGACAATATACAAAAATCAATAATCAATAAAGAGGATATACATGACATTAAAATGTATGTGTGTATTTCTATTATTTCCCTTATGTTTTTTTTCATGACGACCAATAAAGAACAACAGTGTTACCCCTTATGTTTTTTTTCATGACGACCAATAAAAAACAACAGTGTTACCCCTTATGTTTATTTTCATGACGACCAATAAAAAACAACAGTGTTACCCCTTATGTTTTTTTTCATGACGACCAATAAAAAACAACAGTGTTACCCTTTGTTTTTTTTCATGACGACCAATAAAGGACAACAGTTTATGTTTTTTTTCATGACGACCAATAAAAAACAACAGTGTTACCCCTTATGTTTTTTTTCATGACGACCAATCAAAAACAACAGTGTTACCCCTTATGTTTTTTTTCATGACGACCAATAAAAAACAACAGTGTTACCCCTTATGTTTTTTTTCATGACGACCAATAAAAAACAACAGTGTTACCCCTTATGTTTTTTTTCATGACGACCAATAAAAAACAACAGTGTTACCCCTTATGTTTATTTTCTTGACGACCAATAAAAAACAACAGTGTTACCCCTTATGTTTTTTTCATGACGACCGATAAAAAACGACAGTGTCACCCCCTATGTTTTATTTGATAAATATCGACAGTGTTACCCCTCATGTTTTTTCCATGTTGACCAATAAATAACAACAGTGGCACCCTTGTCAACGTTTTTGCGGGGATCTGAACATGAGCTGTTTAGAGTGTTAACCTCCAAACTTAAAAATGCACCATCAAGACACCGGATAAAGTCATCACGAAAGTTACACTTGACTTTATAATTCGCATGAAATAGAGACACAAGCCTTCCACCAGACGACATCAAGCAGACTTGAACCCCGGTCTCCAGTGGGTTAGGCAGGGTGCACTCCACTGCACCACTGAGACGATGACAATACACAAAAATCAATAATCAATAAAGAGGATATACATGACATTAAAATGTATGTGTGTATTTCTATTATTTCCCTTATGTTTTTTTTAATGACGACCAATAAAAAACGACAGTGTTACCCCTTATATTTTATTTGACAAAGGCAACAGTGTTACCCTTTATGTTTTTTTTCATGACGACCAATAAAGAACAACAGTGTTACCCCTTATGTTTTTTTTCATGACGACCAATAAAAAACAACAGTGTTACTCCTTATGTTTTTTTTCATGACGACCAATAAAAAACAACAGTGTTACCCCCTATGTTTTTTTTCATGACGACCAATAAAAAACAACAGTGTTACCCCTTATGTTTATTTTCATGACGACCAATAAAAAACAACAGTGTTACCCCTTATGTTTTTTTTCATGACGACCAATAAAAAACGACAGTGTTACCCCTTATATTTTATTAGACAAAGGCAACAGTGTTACCCTTTATGTTTTTTTTCATGACGACCAATAAAGAACAACAGTGTTACCCCTTATGTTTTTTTTCATAACGACCAATAAAAAACAACAGTGTTACTCCTTATGTTTTTTTTCATGACGACCAATAAAAAACAACAGTGTTACCATCTATGTTTTTTTTCATGACGACCAATAAAAAACAACAGTGTTACCCCTTATTTTTATTTTCATGACGACCAATAAAAAACAACAGTGTTACCCCTCATTTTTATTTTCATGACGACCAATAAAAAACAACAGTGTTACCCCTTATGTTTATTTTCTTGACGACCAATAAAAAACAACAGTGTTACCCCTTATGTTTATTTTCTTGACGACCAATAAAAAGCAACAGTGTTACCCCTTATGTTTTTTTCATGACGACCGATAAAAAACGACAGTGTCACCCCCTATGTTTTATTTGATAAATATCGACAGTGTTACCCCTCATGTTTTTTCCATGTTGACCAATAAATAACAACAGTGGCACCCTTGTCAACGTTTTTGCGGGGATCCGAACATGAGCTGTTTAGAGTGTTAACCTCCAAACTTAAAAATGCACCATCAAGACACCGGAGAAAGTCATCACAAAGGTTATACTTGACTGTATAATTCACATGAAATAGAGACACAAGCCTTCCAACAGACGACATCATGCGGACTTGAACCCCGGTCTCCAGTGGGTTAGGCAGAGTACACTCCACTGCACCACTGAGGCACTGATGACAAATCACAAAAATCAATAATCAATAAAGAGGATATACATGACATTAAAATGTATGTGTGTATTTCTATTATTTCCCTTATGTTTTTTTTAATGACGACCAATAAAAAACGACAGTGTTACCCCTTATATTTTATTTGACAAAGGCAACAGTGTTACCCTTTATGTTTTTTTCATGACGACCAATAAAGAACAACAGTGTTACCCCTTATGTTTTTTTTCATGACGACCAATAAAAAACAACAGTGTTACCCCTTATGTTTATTTTCTTGACGACCAATAAAAAACAACAGTGCTACCCCTTATGTTTTTTTTCATGACGACCAATAAAAAAACAACAGTGTTACCCCTTATGTTTTTTTTCATGACGACCAATAAAGAACAACAGTGTTACCCCTTATGTTTTTTTTCATGACGACCAATAAAAAACAACAGTGTTACCCCTTATGTTTTTTTTCATGACGACCAATAAAAAACAACAGTGTTACCCTTTGTTTTTTTTCATGACGACCGATAAAAAACGACAGTGTTACCCCTTATGTTTCATTTGATAAAAATAACAGTGTTACCCCTTGTGTTTATTTCATGACGGCCGATAAAAATTGACAGTTACCCCTCATGTTTTTTCCATGTTGACCAATAAATAACAACAGTGGCACCACTGTCAACGTTTTTGCAGGGATCCGAACATGAGCTGTTTAGTTTGTTAACATCCTAACTTAACAATGCACCATGAAGACATCGGATAAGGTCATCACAAAGGTTATACTTGACTTTATAATTCGCATGAAATAGAGATAAGAGTTTTCCAACAGATGACATCAACCGGACTTGAACCCCAGTCTCCAGGGGGTTAGCTCACAGCTCTCTCCACTTCCCACTGAGAATTGTAATTGAAATTAGTCTGAGGTTACATATGACAGTGCAATAGACATGATAGAAGTTTGTTTAAAATTAAAGATATTGTGTTTTCCACAGAAATTGAGCCACGGTCTCCAGTGGGTTAGGCAGAGTGCACTCCACCACCACTACTTATGTATACCCTTATGTTTTATTTCATGAAGACCAATAAAAAACAACGGTGTTACCCCTTATGGTTTTTTTCATGACGACCACTAAAAAACAACAGTGTTACCCGTTATGTTTTTTTTCATGACGACCAATAAAAAAAGAAAAATTAGAGTGTCAGCCCTCATGTTTCATTTGATAAAAACGACAGCGTTACCCCCTATGTTTTAATTGATAAATATCGACAGTGTTACCCCTTATGTTTATTTCATGACGGCCGATAAAAAACGACAGTGTTACCCCATGTTTCATTTGATTAAAACGACAGTGTTACCCCTTGTGTTTTTTTTCATGAGGACCAAAGGAAAACAACAGTGTTACCCTCTATGTTTTATTTGATAAATATCGACAGTCTTACCCCTTTTGTTTTTTTCATGACGACCAATAAAAAACAACAGTGTAACCCAGGGACGCGGGAAGTGGGGGTGCTTAGGGTGCTGCATCACCCCCCCCCCCCCCCCCCCCCCCCTTTGCGGCCCCTGGCTGTAACTTCAAGTGAGAACGTTTTCTGAACAAATCAATACTTTTTTTTTTTTGTATAATTTTATCATACAACACAATTTTTCATTAAATTATTGACATCCACCCTTTTTTTGATATTTATCATATTATCATTTCATTTTATTTAGAACATTGTCTGTGTAGGCTGACGTAGGCTATGACGCACAACGCAGAACTGTCCATAGCTGAATATGGTACTATGCTGATTTTACGTAAGCATGTTGGTGTACAACAGGCCTATTCAACTAGCGGCCCGTGGGCCAAATGCGGCCCCTCTTAATTTTTTTCTGGCCCGCAAGAGGTTGCATGCAAAAAATAAATAAAATAAAGGAGAAACATAGTTGCATGCAAATCAGGTTTCCGTGTGTAGGCGGTGATACTAGCCAGTATCAGTACCCCACAACCAGGAACTGGCATCACTTATTCTGACAATGTTTGGCTCAACCGATACGTGTGAGTCTAGCTTTTCTCATATGAATGCCATCAGAACAAGGGAGTGTCTCAGGATGAGCCAAACTAGGCAAACCAGTCGGTGCAATCTTTCTCACTGACTCAGTGGCTCAAAATGTCTCATTTGTACAGTAGTTCTGTTTTGTGATGATTCAAACAACATTGTTGAATTCTAAATACGTGTCCAAAATATGTGAGAACAAAATCTTTTATAATGATTTGATTAAAAGTGAAGAAGGATGGAATGCATCTGACAAGTTTATTCCATGTAGTATATATATTAAGTTAACACTACTTTAAGTAAGATTTATTTGTAGCGATTCATTCACATAGTTTTACTCTGTGTGGCCCATGAACCCCCAGTGGTTTTCCTTTTCGTCCCACTTGTTAAGGAGGTTGAATAGCCCTGGTGTACAACATCTGTCGTACATTCTAAAACTGCATTCTAAAACTGGTGTCAAATGTTGCTGCCATATTAATAGACACGTTGAATGTTATCGTTTTGATTCTGGAATCCCGCACGTATACTGGTTGGCAACAAAATATGGATAGAAAAAAAAAAAAATGGATGATGCGCAGAATATATTATGACGTCATTATATAGACTCTCTCTCAGCACGCCCCCCTCGGACTGACTTCCCGCGTCCCTGCTGCCAAGTCGCACGCTCTCCGTCATCTGCATTTGGCCTTTGCAATCAAAAATGTGTGTAAGTCAACACTTAATGTTAGATCATCTATACAATAAGTTAGGACTCCTATTTGTATTTCCTGATGTAATACAAAATCGTATTATGATTGTTTCATTTATTATGATAAATTAAACTATTATTGCCCTGCTTTTAACTTAATTCCAACTATAATTATTTATTTCTGTCAATTTCTGTCAAACTACAAAAACCTTTTTTTATAAGAGATTATGGTTGTAGAATAATGTTTTAATGTTATTGTTCAGGGGTTCACAAGCTTTTTGTTTTAATAATAATAATAATAATAATAATAAATGAAATTTATATAGCGCTTAATATGGTACTCTAAGACGCTTTACATATTGGCCTATCAAAACTATGTAAAACAGACTAGGAATAAAAACAGAGGTTAAACATGAAGAATAAGGTGGGAGTTAGGTGGGGAAGGCTAGTGTGAAAAGGTATGTTTTGAGGGCAGATTTGAAAGAAGAGAGGGTTGGAGAGACTTTGATGTGGGAGGGGAGTGAATTCCAAAGGGTGGGGGCAGCAACTGAGAAGGCCCGATCACCCCAAGTCCGTCGCTCAGTCCGTGGAACTTGTAGCAGGTTGGCAGAATTGGACCTGAGGAATCGGGAGGGGGCGTGGTGATGGAGGAGGTCGGCAAGGTAGGGGGGGGCTAGGCTGTTGAGGGCCTTGTAGGTGATGAGTAAGATTTTGTAGTGGATTCTGTGTTTAATTGGAAGCCAATGGAGTTCACGGAGGACAGGTGTGATGTGTTCTCTGGAGCGGGTACCAGTGAGGAGGCGTGCAGCTGAGTTCTGGACACATTGACGTTTTTTGAGGACTTTGTTGGTGGTGCCGTAGAGAAGACCATTGCAGTAGTCAAGCCTGGATGAAATGAAAGCGTGGATGAGTGTCGCAGCAGCGGTAGTTGACAGGTTGGGGCGGAGGCGGGCGATGTTTCGGAGGTGGAAAAAGGCAGTTTTGGTAATATGGTTAACATGGGGGAGGAAGGAGAGAGTGGACCCCACTTAACCTGGACCCCATTTTAAGGCAGGAACCAAGTCCCCCTCCTGGGACTGTGGACAATGTTCTGGGACCTTTCCCTGTCCGAGGTTTTCAGGAACCCAGCTCCTAGGGGCCCTGTCCTTGGAACAGTCCCTGTGTATCCCCCTAAAAAGACATATTGTTTAAAGTCAGAAATGCTCCTCGAACCCATCTTCATGTCAGGTTACCCCACATTGGGACCCCAAGATTGCGAAGGTTTATACAAAGCAATAATTAAGTGAAACTATTCAAATGGCATGAAGGCACACCTTTAGGCTGTCATGGTTGGTCAATAATGGTATTCAGCAGTCATCCTCCACCAACTCCCTGACCGGGAGGGATTTCTGCTGGAGAAACATGATTTGCTTCTTTATCACTCCAACATCTAAATCTAAACAAACTGGAACTCAGCTATGTTGCTGGAGGGAATGTGGAGGAATCATGGTGGATCATGCTCATGAATGCTGCTGTTGCCCCTCTAATCAGACTTTCTGGAAGGAGGAAGTGACAATAATTTAGATAACTCTGGGTTGCGGACTCCATTCCAGTGCACCATTCAGATCCCTTTCTCTTGGACATATACCTGACGGGCTAAGTTAAGATGATGCTTTCCTCCTAAAGATCTTGTTGGCAGCAAGCAAAAAGGCCATAACAAAATACTGGCTTCAGAAATAATGCCCTACTGCTGGCCTCTTTGTCAATTTTGTTAATAACCTCCATCTCTTAGAACAGACAACCCCCTCCATTCGGTTCCAAGAAGAGCTTGGAGAAAGACGGTGTGGAAAATGTAGTATTTATTTGGCCAATGTGACAGACGTTTCATAAAATGATTAATCTTCATATCTTTCATATGTCCTAGTACGTTTCATATGTGACATTTTAATTTTTTAATTTCCTTCACATCCCATGACCTCATGTTTGTTTACCATTTATATTTTTCCTGTTTTTAGGTTATTGCTTGGTTATGTCGTCCATGTTGAACATTTATCGATAAAGTAAAATAAATAAAAAGGTATTCAGGATAATCTGATTCCCTAAAAGCTTATCCAAAGAAAAAGGTGACTCCCAAATGTCATGCCGTCAGAAACCAAAGATAACTGATACAAGATACTGCCAGTCACGCACTGGAATATTCTGTCATGGAACAAACATGTAAGAGAACCAAAGTTGTTATATAAAAAATAGTAAGTGGTAACTGATTATATTATTTTGAAATAATATAATCTTTTGGTTAACCAATGACGGATCACCCATTACAAGGTTAGATATTGGAAGAAAATTACAAAGATTGATTCAGCTTCTTTATAAAAGTTTTTTTATTGAAATATTTACATGGCAGAGAATTGCAAAAGCAACACATACACAGTTCTCGTATGCCTTTTGGCGAGACATTTTCAAACATATTCTCCACAATCTGATATGATCACTTTCTGTTTTGGCTTGCCATCTTTTGTTCCTTGTGCCTGTGAGAGAAGAAAAATACGGGTCACCAATTGTATTCCTTTACTTTTATAAAAAGTGTAAAGCCAAGGCCACTGTTTTTCATAGAAAGCTCAAGCCAAGAAAAAACATTACGTACAATTGAAAGAAGCGTAAAACAAGACCAGCCTTTAATTCTAGAAATGTGCATTTGGACATCATTTCAACCATTACTTCCTTAAAAACTAGATTCAGAATATAAGCATTTTATTTTTATCACAAAAACTTCAGTAGCAACAATATCACTTGTTCATAACATGAACAAATGACTATTGTAGGTTTCGGTGCACTGCAACAGCTGCCTACAGGTAAGGTGCAGCCTCGGTGAAGGCCTTTACCTCCATGGCGTGGATCACATCCATGCCCTCCACAAGGTCTCCAAACACCACGTGCTTGCCGTCCAGCCAGTCAGTCTTGTCTGTTGTGATGAAGAACTGGGAGCCGTTGGAGTTTGGGCCCGAGTTAGCCATGGACAGTTGACCTTGATGCAGCAGAGAGAAGCACGGTCAAGATATACGCATGCCAAAATATGCTAGCCTCCATATCTGCCCCTGCACTCTACATGACCCATGGAGTAACCTGCATGATCGCTGGGGAGGAAACTACCCTGGTCTTTTTGACCACTTTCTAATGTCTAATTGGGTACATGAAAGTACCAACCCTCCTCATGAACACATGACTACACAGGGAATATCAACTTGTGTCGCATTGTCAGTACTTATTAATACAGCCAGAGTACAGCCATGTTTGGAATGCTTTGCTCAAAACAATGGACAAAAAAAAAAAAAATCAAGGAAGTATTGAATGAAAACAACTATTTACAATTGACTGATTCGGCATCAGAAAGTGGTTCAAAGGACCTGTGTATTTTGATCTCAATAATCTGCGGTGGTGACAGCATGTGATCCCCAGAGTTACAGGGGTGCATTTGGAGAGCAGGCCGAAATATTGAGCTACAAATATGCATGTCATGTCTATGTTTGAAGACCCAAAAGGGGCACGTTCCATTAAGAAGCAATGTTGACACGTCAATGTTGACATGTCAATTGTCTCACTGTATTTGATAGGCAAGAACGTATTGCTTATTGTACTTATTGTTCTGCACCGAAAATGTAACAGGGAACCGGGCCATAAGTACCTTCATATTTCGTTCAATGCATGTAATAGACTATCGCTAAGGCATTAATAAGGTAAACAGACTCAAACAAGAAAAAAGCCAACATCCAAATGGAGGCCATACTCTTCCCAAGCTATCCACCATCGCTGAAGAAAAAAGCCTCACCTGCGGCGGTGTGTTTGAGGACAAAGTTCTCGTCGTCAAACTTGCGGCCGTAGATGGACTTGCCGCCGGTCCCGTTGTGGTTGGTGAAGTCTCCTCCCTGGCACATGAACTGGGGGATGACGCGGTGGAAGCAGCTCCCCTTGAAGCCGAAGCCCTTTTCATGCGTGCACAAGCAGCGGAAGTTCTCTACAAAAGGGCGACGGGAAAAAAACGGTTGAAAAACACTGGAAAACACTTGTTTCATCAAAGACACTCAGATTCATTTATATAAAGCAATCAATTTATATATTGCCTATTTGTATATCAATATTCATTTTAGAAGACCTGGGGTTAAACAAGTTAATGGTATGTTATTCCAGTGAAATCATGAGGTCATTGGCATTGAATGGAGGAAGTGGTGTGGACACCTGCTGTCATTGGAACGATGTCGGCCCGCAGGAGGAAGCGAAGCCTGCCCGCGGGTTTGTTTCCAATCTTTATGTCCATGTAGACCTGGGGATTTACCCGGCCCTTTTTGGCTGGTGGTTCACCCTATTAATAAAGAAATGAATAATAAATAAATATCATTTTCCATTTCCCTCTATGAGGAGATGTCACGCACATCTAGCAAAACAATTGATTCCCCGGTGATGGATCATTAGGATTAGCATCCATTTATATTGATCCAGCCCATGAGAAGCCTCACCTCCTGGGTGTCAGTAGCGGCCGTGGGCCCCGCTGACTCCTCCACCTCACCCTCCTCTGCAGTCTTCCCAGAGAACTTCTTCAGCCAGTCGTCATCCGACCACACTGCGGTGGACACAAGGAGTTAGTAAGACGAGGACTTGGGCTCTGATAGTCCCCTGGGGTTCGGTTTTGTAGCATAATTTACCTGGTCGAGACGAGCCCTCTTTGATCCTCATAGGTTTGGCAATGTTCACTCTGATCGTTCGCCCGAAGAGCTCCGATTCATTCTGTGGAAAAGAAAAGGGATGTTAAGAAAACTTTTACTGGAAAGCCAAAGCTGGTGTCACAAAAATATGCATATATACAGGGCTTGAAATTTAACTTTTAATTTTCATTGTTGTTAGAATATAACACCACCAAATACATTAAATTGTTTAAAACAAGGCCGCAGATTCATTCAGACAAATAAATATGCGACAAATTTTAAGGAATAGAAAGAAGTATAAATTCATGTGTCTAACTATAAACAATAAGAAACAAGAAAAGAGGGAGTAGTCATGCAGAGTAGTATCATTTCAACTGGGATGATTAAAAATGTGGTCTACAAGACTGATAGGCTACTGCCAACCATCCGTCAGATCCGTATTCATATAAGGGTAATCAAACCAGGTTTAAATTATGTATTTAACTCACCATGTTATCAATTGCAGCTGCAGCATCCTTAGAAAGTACAAAAGAAAGTAGGCAAGTTTGATAGCAATCGTGACCCACTAGATGGCAACAGCACAACACAAATGGACTCACTAGCCAGCACATACCTCTGCCAATTCAAACTCAATAAATGCGAAACCTCGGTGCTTTTCTGTAAATGAGAAGGAAAACAAGCAATATTATCAAGCCATTTTTATATCTACATCTCCTGTCTGATGGAAACATCTGTGATTCGTTTTCATCCTTACCCGTTTCATAGTCTAACGGTATCTGGATGTCTGTGATATCACCAAATGGAATAAAGGCTGCATGCATCACCTTCTCATCCACCTCTTCTGCTAGACCACCTGTCAGAAAAAACAAAGGTTGAGGAAAAGCGGCAGGCAAATATACTGAACGACTGCCTTGGAAGAAATTCATTGAGTAGTGATGATCGGTGAAGTTGTAGCAGCCAACTCTTTGATTGCATAGCATATGTGGCACAATAGAAGCAGTATTAGCTAATGTGGTCTTCTCGCACCAATTATAAATCACATTTAACCGAACACCATTAACTACGTGGCATTACAAAGTTCTTGTCTTTGAGTTCTTGTTTTGGGGCTGAACAACTTTACGCAGGATGTAGTTTACATCTTTAACAAATGCGTATTTAACTCGTTGATAACCTACAGATAAACATATAACCTACACATATCTAGAGTCAAGTAGCTTTTCTTTCTAGATAAAATCCTTACGGATATTTACAACAGTAAAACATGAATCAATGAAATACTATTGTTAACTCACCAACATAAAGCACTCGTTTGGTCGACGCCATGTTGGATATGAACTTTCAACTATAACCCCATAGCCTCTTCTCATTGGAGGATGGTATTCAAAGCCCGCCTATGACGTTTACATCGTGTTGTAGCGCCATCTACCCCCAGTACGGATATAACAGGGATAGTAATAGACCCTTTTACTGTTTGTACACAATGATGACGTAGAACGCATGCGCGCGCAGTCCGGCAACAGAAGTATGGCAGAGATCAACAGCTTGTTAAGCTATGCGAGGGAATTATCAACACAAGATCGCGAATTTTACTTCAACAAGTTGACTTTGACAAATGGTGTTCGACTTCCAGATCCGTGTACTAGTAATGAATGGGTTGAAGACGTCAGCAAGTGGCCGAATATACAGTGGCCAGATATATATATACTTATTACACGGGTCTTTTCATCGTTCCGTTCACTTGCATGGGCACTTCACAACTTCCGGCGGTGAATTATTTTTATAAGCCCCGACAGGGCGAACAGGACACCGACGCGCAGCGGAGGTGTCCTGTTCGCCCTGTCGGGGCTTATTTTCTCGATAATGACCGGCGTTCTATACATTATCCCTTACGTATTTAATAGAGAAACCGAGCTTGTACACCAGAGAAATTACGAGCCTATAAGTCACTGGATGATGCTTATGAATACGTTGTCTGTGGTCATGTACAGAACGTCAAATGACATGACTAGAGTTTTATGTGGTGAAATCAGAATTTTGTATTATGTCCTCATTCCAGTCAACACGTTTAATCGCCTGCAGCCACAGACGCCGCCGGTTGCTCTTAAATGGTTGTGATCCTGTCGGAATCCTATACAACTTTAGTCCGCCGGTGGAATATCGATTCTGACAACCATATACGCAACAACCAGGCATTTTGATGCTGGAAACTTTTTTTGATCCACTTTTAAACTCTTGCTAGTCAGTTGCTACCTCGTGTGTGAGTCAGAACCACTGGGAAACAATACCACTTCTGTTGCCGGCATGCGCACGCAACTATTTGATGACGTTGGCTGTAAAAGGGTCTATAGTTACTTTTTTAAATATAAAGCATCAAATGCTTCCATTCCCATTAAATTAAATCAAAGTAATCATCATATATTAAAAAGCACTGTTTGTTTTTACACAAATATGTTAACACAACTACTAATTCAAACTTTTTTTGAGTTTACTTTTATTGAGCCAGTATCTGCATCAGTAACTCCGCTGCAAGGCTACTCACTCGCACCAGGCCCTGGGATCAAATCACTCCCATCCTTTAACAGTTGCATTGGCTCCCTGTCCACTACCGCATTCAATACAAAATCATTCTATCAAACCTACTTACCCCTTAACAGCAAACCCACACCCTTCGTTTCTCAGCTGTCTGTCTTTTTGGAGTCCTCTCATCCCGGCTTCGCTCCATGGGTGACAGGGCTTTCAGTTTGGCAATCCCCAAACTCTGGAATGCCCTGCCGCTTGTGATGCGCCAAAGAACAACAACATCCACTTTTAAAACTTAAGTTAAAACACACCTTTTTAGTTCAGCTTTCCTTTTCGCCCTCTGATTCTACTTGCCCCACCTCTTTTTATATCCCCGTTTTACTTGTTTTCATCTCTACATCTTGTTTGCACTCTATGCCAAATGTCATGACTGTACCCCCACTGAGTGTACCTATGTGTATTTATCCACTGCATTTATGCCTTTTAATGTACCCAGCCCGTGTCCATGTCTGTCCTATTCACTTTTTTGTCCCTGTCTGAGTGTACTATGTCCATATTGTCAGTTTTATCTGATCATGTGTATGACTGCTGTTGACTATGTATGTACTTTGAGTATATGCACTTTATTTGTACAGTGTCCTTGGGTACCTTGAAAGGTGCTTTTAAAATAAAATGTAGTGTTATTAGTAGTAGTTTGTAGGTCAATTCTATATCCATGAACCAATAAGCCTATCTGAAATTGTTTTTTGAGTAAATCATAGTATTATAGTATAGTAGATCAAAGAAAGTCTTACACAACATTGGAAAGTTGCAATATTAGTTTTTTATTGAGAAGTACACATCATTGGTAAATTTGCTATATTATTTTTCTGATAACACTTCACACCCCTGATAACATGTTGGGATGAGGACGTCCCTTTAATTAAATTAAACCAAGTCAATCATAAAACTTTCAACCAAAGAAGTAGAGCAATGTCTATTCTGTTTATAGAAAAAAGTCTGTCCTTGGCCATGACTTTAAGGGCCTTGAATCAAAAGAACAGGCTGTTATTTGCATTAATGCTTTTGGTACACAGTTTGGCATAATTATTACAGTGCAATGAAAAGTATTTCGTTTTTTTTTTAAATTTGTTCTTCCATTATCCTTTGTCTGAAGTATTCCCACTGGCAGACTAGATCCAGTGTAGAACATGGTCTGTGCTCTGAAAAACACAAATATGAAAGACATAATGTGATCGAAAGCATATCTCATACAAACAAGAGTGAAACTACCCCATTTGACATCAACTGTTGGATAGCACGGATGCATGCTGTAAATCAACACGCTCCTACCATTGCAACAAAGCGCTGTGTCTTTAGGAGGAGGCAGCAGGTGCAGTGGAAGTGAGGCCCCCGACTTTCTGTGTGGCATCTTTCTTGGCCTGATGCGCCTGCAGGACAGCGACAGCCTCGTCCACCTGGAACAACACAGACACCAGTATTCATTCACACATTAACTCATGACGTACGCATTGGCAGATACAATGCAAGAAGTGGATCATACTAAGTCCAATAAATACAAGGAACACATTATTTATTTTATCTTATTTTAAACATGGTTAGTACCATTGAGATTAATTGTCTATTTTTCAGGGGACACCTCACCAAGATTACAAACAACAATCGACAACAAAAACAGGATATTAAAGATTTCAGCTTCCATACGCGTTGGTCCGATGGCACTGTCTATCATTGCATGAAAGAAGAATGAGGTCATGAAGAACGCGGATAACTTACCTTAGAGCGCAGCGACTCCTGGGACTCCAGCATGTGCAGCAGCTCTGAGTTGTCGATCTCCAGCAGCATGCCGGTGATCTTCCCTGCCAGGCTGGCATGCATGGACTGAATGAGAGGGAAGAGACGCTCCCCTGGAGAGAAAGACAGGGAAAAAGGGTTACAAAATGCATCGACTTTTCAACACCCATTGCCATCGCAATTGCGGTCGGTTTGGTCTAAACGTAGCGTTGATCATTTTGCACTTGGATCCCAGTCGTGTCACTTTCAGTGTACAGTATATATAGTCGTGGTTACCCAGCATCTGCTTCTGCTCCTGGGGAGGAGCGGCCGCCAGCATGGAGGATGTCAGGGGTTCCTGTCCCTGCACATGTACTGCTGGCTGAGCCTGGAGGAGGGCGCAGGAGGAACCACATTACACGACAAAAAAAAAAAAACACAAATCAACACACCAAGGCTACAGAAGCAGCGTGACGTGGGCGGTGACGCGACCGTAGACGCTACCTGCTGTAAGGCGATTGGCTGCACGCCCTGGGGGTTGGGGTTCCGCACCCCGGAGGCGTACTTGTAGGGTGGCATGGCCCGGGGAGCTGCGACCCCCATGGAGGGACGGGGACCCATGGGCTGGGCGCCACCTGGAGGTACGGATAAGGAGGTCAGCCTTAGGATCGGCCGCTGACAAGAGACTGGAGTATTGTATCAACTTGAGGACCAGCTATTGATAGGAGATTATGGATCCATTCATTATGGATCTACTACAGTGGATCTGCTCATGAGACAGGTCATGCGGATGTGTCTCGTGTGAGGCTACCTCGCGGGGCGTTAGAGTTGGGGGACATGTGTCTCATGTTGCCGCGGGGTCCCGGCTGCCGCAGGGAGCCCGGCATTCCCTGGAAGCCCCCTGTAGGAGGGGCAGAGGAGAAGGTCTACAAGGGCCTTCCATCGGCTGATAGGCCATGCTGATAGGCTAGCTAGGTGTACGACTGCCAGCGGGCGACGTGCTCACCTTGACCCCGTCCACCTTGCTGTTGCCAACGTGGGTTGGGTCTCATCTGGGCCATCTGATTGGGTGCGTAGTAAGTGGTCCTGTTCTGCGCCTGCTGCACACACAAAGCAATTCCAGTCAAGCTTTGAATAGCACTGCTTAGTGTTTGACAAGGCTTATCCATTATCATCATAGGCCTTTTGTTTCGGGGTCTAACATACCCCAACTTGGGGCACGGCGGGCATGAAGTAGCCACTGGCGGGCTGGAACTGGTTGATGATGGCGTTGGCAGGCAGGGCCCTCATGCCGGCGATGCGCTGCATGTACTGGTTGGTGAGGTGGGCCTTGCGCTCCTCTTTGCGCTGGGCCAGGGCCACATAGAGGGGCTTGGAGCCCACGATGCGGCCGTTCATCTCGGTCACGGCCTTGGTGGCCTCCTCCGGGGAGGAGAAGCAGACGAAGCCGAACCCCTTGGAGCGGCCCTCCTCCAGCATGACCTGAAACACCAGGACGCGTCACACCTCAGACCAGCGTCAAACAGGATGCTTCATGTAAAGAGTGTGCTTCTCAACACTGTTGCGGGTCAATGTTGGGGATTACCTTGAACACAACACGCTGTTGGGGTGTTGTCTTACCTTCGCACTGGTGATGGATCCGAATGGAGAGAACTCCTTGCGCAGTTTCTCGTCATCGATGGTGTCATCAAGGTTCTTGATGTACAGGTTAACACCCTGGAAGAAGAAGTAGAACAAGCAAGCCAAGGCGTCTTAAATTCATTCAAAACTCATTTTTTATGTAATATTGTTTTCATATATCTAGCAGCTAACTGAACATTTAACCCAAATAGAGCCATCAATGAACAGCACCACTCTCGGCTGACCTGGTAGCGACTGATGCGTTCCTGTTTTAGCATCTCAAACCGCCTCTTTAGCTCAGCCTGGCGCTCCATCTTCTTCTGAGCGCGACCCACAAACACAGTCTTGCCCTGGACCTCTGTGCCATTCATTTCTTCCACCGCCTTTTAACACACACACCCATAACCACACCACACACACACACACACACACACACACACACACACACACACACACACACACACACACACACACACACACACACACACACACACACACACACACACACACAAAACATTTAGATCTACAAGATGTGACGAAATTATAAAAATAATAAAGTAAGACTCAAGCATGCTACCAAGTGGTATTGTCATCACACATACCCTGTTGGCGTCCTCATGTTTCTCATAACTAACAAATCCAAAGCCTCTGGATTTGCCGGAGGGGTCTGTCATTACCTTCACACTGAGCGTTCTACCTGCAAGGCACACAAGAGGCTGCTTTATAGCCAACAATCACCCCTGTACTGAGGATTTCGTAAGGAATTTGGTTGATGCAAATATATATTGCCCTTATTTTGAAAGGATCTTTCCAAATATAAGCAAGAGAAAGTCTTTTTTTCAAAATAAAAGAAGTACATATTTGTATTAATACACTATGTAAGAAAGATTAAGGTTTGGGGATTACCGTGTTGGTCGAAGAGCACTTTCAGCTGGTCGTCAGTCATATCGTCACTAAAGTTCTTGATGTAGACATTGGTGAACTCCTTGGCTTTGGCCCCCAGTTCAGCCTCCCGCTCCTTGCGAGACTTGAAACGACCTACGAACCTGAGAGACAGAGAGCAAGAGAGAGCAAGAGAGAGAGAGAGAGAGAGAGAGAGAGAGCGATAGCAGAAACATTTGTAAAATGGTCCGAAAAGAGAAGGGAAAACCAAGGGCCAATCGTTTATTCTTCCCAGTCTAATATACTGTGGTTCCCCAAGCCTCCAGGTAGGATCCTCACCACACTGAGATAGAGGGAGACCTGACCACACAAGAGGAGCACGGAGGAGAAGTTACACTTCATGACCAAACGAATAAAAACCAGAAAACACAAAAGACAATAAACAATACACATTTTGACGGCCACACTGCAATATGGGACATTGCCAGTCTGGGATTATCAATTAAAAACCAAAACACTCACTGTTAATATCACTGGAGCAGGCAAACAATTAGACCGGTCACACAAAACCAACACAGACAACACATTGGGAACATCCATCGTAGTCCGTTTCCCTGAGACTGTGGCGGCAGGGTTCGGATGGAGAGAGGTGGAGGGAGAGAGGCTTGCAGGCAGAGGCAAGCTGTGGAGGACCAAAATGATAGGTATATACCTGGCTAGGACCACCTTGCCCAATCCGCCTTCCAGTATTGCATTCCTGCACACGATCCATCACTAAAACACACAAGCGTCATTACACACGTACACACCCGGCGACGGTTACACTCCAAGACAGGTTGGCAAGCGGGGAACACGTTTGGCGCAGGGAGAGTACACTCTTTTGTTGGTTGTGTTAGTAAGGAGAGGACTCTTCACACTGTAAGAAATATGCTTCTTAGTGATGTTATTCACGCAAAAGGAAACAAGCAACAATGCGGTGCAACACGATGCAAAAGGGACAAGGCTTCTTAAAGCACTTAAAAACTCGACATAGGACGAACAAGCTACATAGAGACGGAGACGGTGAAACCTTAACCCGACACTGCCAGCTGTTATAAACACAGCGACCATCTCATTTGCATAACAAATATTGCCATACTCAAATCGTTTCCTGAAATTGTAGTCTCTTCTTCTCCCACTGCATACAGAGGTGCTCATTTTTTCTTTCAGTGGCCAGGTTTAAAGTTAACATAAATCCCTTCAGGATCCAAAGAGTGAAACTACAGCCAGCAGCAAAGAAGGACTGTACAACCTTCTTAAACCGTCACCAACTCAAGAGGGACCACCACCCCCAAACCCCCCCCCCCCCCCGGCTTTGCGACGCTGAGACACTCACACCTTGCGGTCATTGAGCAGCATCCCGTTCATCTTCTCAATGGCACGGTCGGCCGCATCTTGGGTCTCAAAGTGCACAAAGGCGTATCCCTTGGAGCCGTTCTCATCGCACACCACCTGGGAGACAGAGGACATGTAGACGATTAGGGCCACCTTCATCATGCACCACCTGGAAATGAAAACAATGCCGTGGAAGCCCCCTCCCCTTCTGGTTATGTTATGATGTGTTTTTTACAAGCAGATTCTTGGTCAAAAGTAGCATGGGCAAAGCTCACTGTTAAAAGAAAATATCCTTCTCTGTGCCTTCCATTTTGAATCCTAGAAGTATATCAAAAAGTGTATATTAAAGCCATCCAATAGCTTCAGAGACACTTTGTCTACCATGTGTTCAAAATTTCATAGTGTAGCATGACGTGGAATTCAAAATAATTAAAGACAAATATTTCAGAAATTACACCTTTTTCAGAAGCAAGCACTCATGGGAGAGGTCACGAGGCCTAAATACACTCTACTTAATAAACAGAAACATTAAAACGCAATAATCCTGAAAGGGCACAGTGAAAGCAACTCCAGTTCCTACCTTGCATGAGAGGATGTTGCCGAAGGCCGAGAAGGTGTCGTAGAGGGCCTTGTTGTCGATCGACTTGTCCAGGTTCTTGATGAACACGTTGCCCACGCCGGATTTCCTGAGCGAGGGGTCTCTTTGGGACCACATAATTCGGATGGGCTTCCCCTTCACCACGTCAAAGTTCATGGTGTCCAAGGCTCTCTCCGCTGTTGGTGGTGGGAGGGGGGGGGGGGGGCAGAGAAGGGGTCAAAGAGGTCAATGTAAGGGTGATGAGCGGGAGCATGTGCACTTCAACAACAACACCTCACTTGCCGTTGTTGTTTTATGAACTTGTTTGTTCATTCTAAACTTTGTCTCCACAGTTTACAGAATGGGAGCTCGGAGCTTCGGAAGCTCTTACGTGTCTTTACATAAACCTTCCCTTCTTCCGAAATAGGAGTGTTCAGGAAACATTCGTAGGCTATGACATAAAACTGGAAAAACAGATTGTGTGTGAGACTAGACTTCACAACAACAAAGTATGGATGCCCGCAGGGACCTCTTTGCGTTCTTTGCTGAATCAGATGAATCAGTTATTAGAACTGCTTGCGATGGTTGAACATGAGGGAGAATTTATCAGGTGATGTTTATAATTGTAAGCTACAATGTATCGTAGTGCAAATGATAGAAAGGGTGTTAGGTTTGCCTCTTAGTGCTTGCTGCAAGTTCACTTTAGTCCATCAATGAAATTGGCAGCCATTGTTAACTTGTGACGTCAACTCGGAGGCTCGGGTTGCTCTACTCCCGCACGAAGTTCAGAGGGAAATCTCCGACTTAACAGAGTGTTTAAGGTGATTTCCTCCGAACTTAACGTCCCAACCTCCGAAATTCCCGGAAACTCTAGACTGTTTTGAAGGCACCATAAGTGAGTTCCCTCTACACAAATCCACCAAAAAAAGAAAAGAATGCACCACTGGGCGACACTCCAAGCGTTAATTACTGTTCTACCATTTCACCATAAGCACAACGTTGTGAGTGCATTCGACGACAGTTGCAGCTCTCGGCCTTTGGGAAGACACCATTATAAAGCCACGTGTGACATCGTAAAGAGCATGTGGTCCTCAGAGCCATGAGGGACAGTTGGCATGAAGGTGGCAGCTGGTGCAGCCTAGCTGTGAGCACATGGGCCTCTCACTCACACATGGGGGTTGAAGTGCACACATGCTTCTGCCCTCACATGTCAAGAAGACCATTGACCACTTCTGACCAAAGATAATGTGTTTGAATGTAATATTTGTTCATAATATAAATGTTTGTGTTTGGTGCAATTATTTCGATTTTTGGACTACACTGTATATATTTTTTAGGAATGACTAACATTGTTAATTTTGTTAACATTGATAACAAAATTGTCAGAATCTTTTTATCTCTTTCTAAATCCTAACATTTTATTTTTCTATAGCCATGTCCCCAGGTTAGCTTTCAAAGCCATCAGAGCCCACATTCCTGGTAGCCTCCCTTTGTAGAGTCAACACACACACACACACACACACACACACACACACACACACACACACACACACACACACACACACACACACACACACACACACACACACACACACACACACACACACACACACACACAGCTTTTCAGCAGAAATGTCGGGTAAACAAAACAGAGGTGCTGTGCGACTGCTGGCCTCAGCGGTTTTCCCTGCGATTGTACTTCACAACATATATGGCCACAGAAGGTGTGTGGTGTCGAACGTGTGGGACCGATTCCAGATGGTTCCCTGCCTGGTGCTTGATTTTCTACATGTTATAAAGCACAGGAATAAAGATAAATGTCACAGAATCAACACAGTCTATAACAAAAAATATTCAGTGCTAACTGTAGACTACTGGACAAGAGTTAATCATTCTGTGCCTACAGTTTGCCATGTGGTCTCTTTCATCTTCTGGGTTAAAGACTAAAGAGCCAAGGAAGCCATTATGGCCAGGCAAATGTAAGGGGGTCTAAACAAGGTTCTAAATTTAGAGTGGGGCCCTGGGAGCTATTTGGCCTGGCGTGTTACTAGAAACATTCTCTACCATGGACATGGACAAAACACATTCAACCAGGATAGAAAAGGTTTACACACACTGGTGTCACATCTTAGTTACCATAAATATTCCAATCATAATGATGTGACTTATACCTTATAAGCCTGAACTATATGCCTTAAATGACCTTAATATTCATAGCTAGAGTGTTCAAATACTAAGAAATACTTACTCTCCTACCTCGAACTAGAAAAAGCCCACTGTTTGAGCATGGAGGCCTAGTGACAGGTGTACACAATGTGTATGATGGGATAAAGTGTCTTAAAGTCTTTCCTTGTCCAAATAGCAGTCTTGTTCCTTTGCAGACAATCTACTCACAAACCCAACCTCCAGTTCTTATTATTATTCCAAGGGGACATGACTTTGAGAAAAAAAAAAAAAAAAGCCTTTCCAAGTTATTGTTATAACAATACAACTGAATCCTCAACAATTGAAAGGGGTCATTATAGTATGTACCAATAGGCCTGCCTTTGTTGAAAATTATGAAATCGAACATAAGCTAGATGTATTTAAGAACAAAGGGAGATAGTTATTTGATATTCTAGGCCTAAGGTGGCAGATGTCAGCCTTGTCTCACTGTAACGTCATTCAGTGTTGTTGTTCGCCACCGGTTGTCTTTTCAGTGAGTAGGCTATAGAAACCGGAGCATCAGGGAATAATTTCAGTATTAAAATGTCCCTTAGTGGTCCTTTAAATAGGAGCAGAATTGGGTCATTTTTGTCTAGTGTGCGAATATCGAGAATGCCTACTTCCCTCACTGTAAATGATGGCCCTATAGTGGAATATAGCTCCTATAAAACGCACTGATTTAGGTTTCATAGAATAGGGACCGACCTAACGCAACTAAGAATGTCTGCTATTCTGCAATAACTGGATCATTGCAATTATATGGGTCATACAAAGGCCTACTGTAAATGATAATATCAAATCATAACGTATGGCAAGAGCTTATAATGAAATCGTCGTGCGGCATTTTCTCCGGTACATGTATGCTGTTTTGAGTATGGAATATAAACTGCATGCATTTAGTTTCGTTTAGATTCGTTTGAAACCAAGCAGGACGGCCATGCCATGGCACACGTGGAGGCGTTACTTACTGTAGCAGTTAATGCATTGATTTCAAATGAATTCTTATTAAGCGTATATGCAATGAATACATTGGTTCCCCGATGCATTAATGCATTAGGCTACTTACCGTCAGCAGGTTGGGAGAAGTTCACGTAGGCATAACCCAGAGAACGTCTGGTGATCATATCCCGGCATACCCGAATCGAGAGCACCGGTCCAGCTGGGCTGAATTTCTCGTACAGCATAGCCTCCGTGATATCGGGGTGCAGATCGCCAACATAGAGAGAAGCCATTGGATAACTCCCGGTTGTCGCAGTGTTCATAACTTGAAGTTCACCAAGAATATGAACTCGATTTCTCCCACGAAGACCAGATGATGTATTCCGTGTCCAATGTTAAAAGTACCTTGGGTTCGCTAATGGGTGAAGAAGTTTCCTTGGCCGGACCTTCCTAACCCTAAAAACTAAACTGAAGGAATGACACCCCAATAAGAGTTTCTGCCGGTTGACGCCAACTTCGGGTTAAGCCCGAGGACTCTTGTATTTTTTTTTCTTTTAAGTAAATATTTTTCGATTTTTTTTAAAGTCGTTTTTGTATTTAATTATGTCGCTAGTTTTTATAAAGATTTTGATTTTTTTTAATTTTTATATTTTTTAAGTTTTTTTTCAAGAACTGTGAGTTGACACCCACGCTCGTTTGTGGCCGGGGAAAGAGACTGCGGGACGAAAACATGTGCACTTTATAGTGGCGAGCGGTGGTACAGAGGAAGGGTCAAACTTGGGCTAGGGGAGGGGGAGGGAGAGGGGAGCGGGCAGTGTAAAAGGGAGAGCGCACACTGTCGTCGCAACCACACAGCCATGTTCCCTACAGCGACATCTGGGTGAGACTGCTACATGAGACTGTGGGCGTTTGAATAACAAATAGAAGTACAACTAGACTAACCAAATATAATCCAAGTGCAAAATGATCAAGACCACAAACATGGAGTCAGGCAATGTTTATTTTAATAAAGGCCTATGTAGATAAGACAGCTGAAGCTTCTGTAGAATTACTCCGCTCTGATGTTCCTGAAAACAAAATAAATTAGTCCAAATTGTGTTAAATCTTTCAACACAAATAAATGTGAGAAGTTTCTGATAAACCTACTTCAACAATTCGAGGAAGGTATAGAGCGCCCTCTGGCCCGTCTTTTGAATCCCTTTGACAACGTCATCCTTCCCCAAGCTTCGCATCTTGGGCTTTTCCTTCTGCTTGATGACGACGTCCTCCTCGTAGCTCAGCGTCTGAGACCCGTCCACGCTTTTTGTAAACTGAACTCGAGAGCGGATTACAGGAGAAGAGCTGCTCGCGTCCCTCTGATCCCTGCGTCGGTTGGAGCGCTTCTCAGGCCGCTTCTCCTCACTCAGGTTGTTCACATTCACCAGGCCCTTGAAGTCCCCCGTCACCATGGGCCTCCAGCCCCACCGTTTCCTCTTGGATTCCTCCAGGAGAGAGGTCTTCTCCGAGGCTTCAGGAATCGGACAGCCGTCGACCATTGCTGGGGTTCCCATATCAGAATCACTTGATGCATCTTTCCCATCGCTCTTGTCAGAGCCAGGAAGCAGGAAGTCCTCGCCCGTCGCACGAGGGTTGATTTGGATCTCATTTAGTCTAGAGTCTGGGGCCTCTGATGCATTTGGCATGGAAGGGGTCCTCTCCGGCTCAGGTAATGGCTGGGTGGTTCTCAACCCCCTCGGTAGCCACATGGTTAGCCTGGCCACTGGGCCCAGGCTCTGGACCACCATACCCCGAGGCTCACCTAGGGGAGGATCCATGGGGGTTTCTGCGATCTCGTTCACTTCAGACTGCACTCTGCTGTCCTGCAAACTGGGGGCTGAGGGGGCCTGGTATTCAGTCACCACAGCGAAAGCAGCGTCAGACTGCATGGCCTCAGCACCCGAGCTCAGGGAGGAGTCACCAAGATGGTCCAGCGATGTCAGAGGTGCCTCCGCCATTTCCTCCCCCACGAAGTAGAAAGGACCAGTAGTGACTATAGCCTTTGTAGCTGAAATGACAAGACAAGTCAACTAAACTGCAGCAAGCATTGTAAGCTGGATAGCCCTTTTACACTTTACCATGAAGCGTCTTAATTTGGTGCTCTACAATAAGCAAGCACTCACCGATGTTAAGATGTTTAACTGCTTGACACCGTGAGCTACAGCAGCGGCATACTTCCAGGTCCCCACTCAGCTCCTCCCATCTGGAGAACGACAAGTCGGCCATTAGCAAGATAACAATCCCACACACATGCGTATACCCAAAGTGTTAACATCTTCATGCACCTGGACTCCATCTTGTTGTAGTTGCATGACTTGGACCCCGGGGTGATGCCGAAGGCAGACATCAGCACACTACAGTGCATGTACACCTTGTGAACAAAAAAGGACGAATCATCTAAGCCCACCAAGCAAGGAGTCGGCTGAAGCACAGAACCCGGAGACAGTACCAACCTCTGAATGCAGAGTAGATGTGTGCAGGACCAGATTAATGGCACCCTCGCTTGTCGGAGCAGCGTATTCCACCAGTGCAGGAGACGAGTCAGATGAAACTGAAGCACACCTGAAAGAATAAAGGATTTTCTTGGGAAGCATTTATAGGCCAAATGTGTTTAGGGGTCATAGTATGGAGTGTCGGGTGGCAAATGGGGCTTTTGCCTGAACCACCACCTGGGTGAGACAGGTGCCGCTCTACCAAAAGCTTACCCTTTATTTATCACGACGGCCTGCCGAGGTTTGAAGTGGGGGTCAGGGGATGGAGACACAAAGCAGGCCTGAAGGAAGGGCTGCTGTCGGACACCTGATTTTGCCATCACCTGTACATTTATATTTTGACCCCTTTCATAGAAGTTGGACTGGGCAGTCTGGGTCCAGAACGCTTTTAGGAAGAAGAAAGGGTTTATTAGTAACCAAACAATTTCAAACCAAAATTTAAAAAAAAAGTGAGCAGTACCCACAATTCATTGGTTGCATAACAAAGCTCCACTCTTCGTTGGGCAATTCCAGTGGGAATGGAAAGCTAGAACTAGGACGCCTGAAAAACATTTGAGTCAGAGCATTGTAAAATGCCCAGTCAGGTCCAATTTGATTTAAACGAACACAATCTGTAGTACCAGTAGGTATCTCTGAATCAAGATTTTTAAGTCAAGACTTGCATGTTTGGGCTGCAGGAAATAGGCAGGGTGAAGGGAGTAGGCCACCAGTTGAAGACAGATTTTTTGGGATCAACATGGAGATAGTTAGAGAAAACTTCCAAACCACTCTGGACCTACAAGTCAAAGTCTGCATCAGAAAATACCCTACTTATTCATTGAAATCCTTTTTTAAAAAGGACTACAACTCACCACACGAATAGTGCCACACTTTGTGTGGTCGTAAGTCAAGACAAATTGGTTATCCAGAACTCCATTCACATTGCACCCTTTGCCAAGTTGCACCTCATCTCCATTGAGTTGGACACCACCGTATGCCTTATCGACCAGCAAGGTTATCTTTGATCGATTACACAACACCTGGACATTCGGAAGACTCATAAAGGGAGGCAGTTCTGTAAGCATGTGGAAATCTGGTCTGCTAGATTGCCAGGAGCTGAACATTGTGTCGAATGGTCCTTGAAAATTCATGTCAGCTGGAAAAAGGAATGCATCTTCAAAAATCCCCTGAGACAATTCAGCAATCTGGCTCTCCAATGTCGAGTGGAAAGGGAGAAGAGTCCCCGTGCCAAAACACAACAAGAATACACCTAGCGTCAACATCATGCAGACTACCTCCTTCAGCACTCTGTAAAAAACAAGCAAGTCTGCTTTTAACAGCGCACACTGAGCACACACAGGTGTGTGTAATAATCAATTCAATAATGCTAGTTAGTCAAATCCGATTTTTATTGGTGAACGACACCTTACGTAGGTATTCGTTGACCTCCACCTCCACGGATCTTTTGGAGAGTAGTGCGTGCTCTGAGAAACTCACAACAACCCAGGTGCGGTGGGCGGGGCTGCGGCCGAGACTCCGCCCCCTGCTGTGTAGACTACTAACACAGGTGAAGGAGACAAGAAGAGGAAGAAGAAGAAGGAGAAGCTTTTTGGATTAAAAGGGAAGGCAATGACGCGTCTAATATAAATAATTGTAGGATAACCGGGAATAAATCATGGTAAACTTTGGTAAGTATATTTAAACTGATTATCGTTACTATTATAGACCTATGCAAGCAACAGAGCGCAAACCAAACTAACGACAACCTTTTAGGCGTGGTTCTCAGTGCAGTAACGTAAATTGGTCCGCGCAGTCAAAATACATTCTTTGCAATGTATTTTTTCAGTGTCCATTCATATTCAAGAGCATGATATGCCGAGTATCAACATGCGAAAGAGTTTAATGGGTCCCATAGGTGAAATTGTGGAGGAACAGATAGATTCCCTTCCGGGAACCTTGGGCTACCAGTTGGTAAATGTTTAACTCCCTACCCTTTACGCTTTAAAAACTGCCAAATATACATGTGTGGTCCAGGTCACAACTTCCCTATCATTTGCATTCGCCTACTCTCCTCGGAGTATCCTACTAAATTTGATCCGGATACGACTAAATGTATTTGTTAATGACCAATAGGGGCTTGGCGTAAAGTGGCAGTTGTCCCTAAACCTGATTATCTTCTTTTTCGTGTTTCCAGTGTGGGTGACTAGACGCAACATAGTTCTACTTTATCATCCGTTTTAACAACAACAACAAAAAATGGTCACACTTTACAATAAGGGTACAACAATTAACACTAGATAATGCAGTCGTAAGCATTAACAGATAATAAACAGTTAAATGTGTCTGGTAATCATTTGTTGATGTTGCTCATGTTTACTAATGGTGTTCATGTTAACAAAGTTATTAATTTAAACATTACTAAATAAGTTTTTCCCCTCACCCTATGTTTATGCAACATAATAATTCTTATTACTGCATAAACTAAAGTTAATTAATGGTTAATCAATCAACCCTTATAGTGTCTCCCTGCAGATGTTTGTGAGAATTGACATGTGTTGATGATGATTATGATGATGAGGATGATCATTCCCCCCCCCCCAACAGGAGTATGCTGCACCAGCCTCAAGGACAGCAAGGCCTTGATGAAGATGGGCCTTGGGCTGGTGCTGGTAGGTCACATGAACTTCCTGCTGAGTGCGCTGGTGCACGGTGCTGTGCTCAGGCACATCAGCGTCCACGCCCTGGCTCGAACCATGGTGTACGCCATCGCCAATGTGATCGCTATTGTGGCTGGCCTTCTGGTGAGTTAGTAGGACACCTTTTCTCTCAAAGCGGAAAAAAGCTCACTTTACAACATTTGTGACCGAACACTGACCCCTACAGGCCTGCATGAGGACAGTGCTGGTAGCAATGTTCATAACAAATTGTTTAAGGGGGGATATTATGCCACCTGTGAGTGTGATTAGCCTGTGTGCCTTACTGCTAATCACACTAATACCTGGTGGCATAATATTATTACTTTAAGACATCTTTAACAAAGAAAAACAAAGAGTACTAGAAGAAAAAATATTAAATATTGATAGCAGGCCTGCATTTTATTAGCCAGCAGGTCTAGAAAAGTCTAGACCTGCTTGCTACCAAGAGAATTACTCTCTTGGTCTTTGTGTTTATGCACCAATATTTATACACACTATTACCATGCATTTACTAACCATACCCTTGCCATCTAACATACTGATTGGTAATCCTCCCTCTTCTGCAGGGAATCATTTGTGGAATACTTACCATTGTTTTGTCCAAAAACAAGAAAAGAGTGCCACTGGTAGGCAACCATCCTACACCCAACACTTGTTCAAACTTGTCTCATGAAAGTGTGTATCCTGTTCTTGTAGTAATAGAGGGAAAACTAATTCATTATAAACACATCCCACTTTTTTCTTTTTCATTGGGAGATTCATATTACCATAATGGTTGCAAAGATGGGAGTGGGACAACCGTTTTAGTATCAGCGTGTATGGTGGGGGGTTGATCACAATGACATTCCCTAAAGCAATTTTCTTCCTGTAGAAATGGTCCCTGTTGGTCACAAGCTTCATATCGGGCCTCTTAGGAACGGCCTCTGCCCTTGGTGTCATGGCCTCCACGGTGAAGGCCATAATGCACAATGGGCGGGGCCTGTTGACCCACTGCAAGTTCCCTGATGCTGATGGCTATTCCAGCATCACCTACGAATGCCCCTTTGACCCCACCCGAATCTATGTGAGTTAAAGACAAACACATTTCTCCTAAAGCGGATTAATAAAGTTATACCTATGCATGTAAACACTGCCTACATGTGCTGAGAGGCAGCCAAGACAGAAACGTTAAGTATTTTTTTAATTTTGACCTGATGACACGACTTGCTGTTTTTCCCCCGATATCTCTACCAGGGAACCACGATAGTCCTCTGGATTCCCCTCATCGTGTTGTCCGTGGTGCAGCTGGTGTTTTCCTTCCGCTGCTTTGCGCTCTGCACCTCCTCCCTCTATCTATGCCCGTGCCACAAGAGGCCTCGCAACGCCAAAAGGGTAAGCCACGCTACGCGCGTCGTTCAGCCTACTCATATGGAGACAGGAGCAGTGTGGAGCTTCCGAGTTGAAGCAGCTCCGGTTGGCATCATTTACCTTTGGATGACCTGCAGAAATCATGACCTTCATTTTTCCAAATAGTCTGAGTCGGATACAGATATCATCGGTCTGATGCCTTTTTCAGCTGCTTGTCAGGTGTTCCTTACTTTTTGTACATTAGTACTCGTTGGCATCTGGAGATTTTGGAAGACACGTTTGTGACTCACTTTGAAACACACCCACCTTTTCGGCGATGTCCTTCCGTTTTTTTCCATGCTCTTCAGTAAACCATGTAATAAGCTGGTTGCTTTACCATTTCAGGTTCGCATTCAGAGACATCATCAAACCGCACCGTCAGTGGTTTCGGCCCCGGAACCAGACAGCGAGCTGGAGACTCCGGAGCAACATGAACTGTTGGACCGTCACACTTCAGAAGGACCGAGTGACTGGCTCTGAACCTGCCAGGTCACCTTCCAGAGAGAACTTAAAACCTGCTGCGTAGAAACACTGTAGCTGAAGAAAACTCCAGCCCAACTCCAGAGGGAGCTGATAAGTCAACGGTTACGCTAAGGACTAGTCTCGTCTAATGATGAACTGGACAGTCGATACATACAAGGATGTAGTGCAACCACAGAAATAAGTGACTACCCTTCAGGACTTGGTGGGATCAAATTGCTTTATTCACATGAGAAAATATCAATTTCTCAAAAGTATAAGTACTTTGTAAACAATGTTATAAATGCTGTTATTTTGTAATTGTAGGAACTACTGTTAACTTCATCATGTGCACAATATGCTTTTGGACTCAAGATGATAATTCAAGTGAACATTTATTTACTATTTTTTTTTATTAAAACGTGGTCTATACACCAGAGTTTGTCCCAGAATGCTACGAAAGTCACGAGCAGGCTGTTGGAACAACGTTCAAAGAACAAAACAATATATACCACTCTTACCTCCCCTTTTACAAGAATATAATACAGCACATTGGACATTCAAGTCCCAAGATAACCTAGGGGACTATTGGATCAGAGTTCTGCATGTCTCTAGGCTAAACACACAGAAAGGTTCCAGCTAATGTGTCAGTGACTCCATTAGGACCATTTCATATGTATACAACCTATTAAACTTAATATTGTAAAAGGTCCTTTACGAGGACTGAATTCCTTTAATGCTAGGGGTATATTATGTCAAGTTTGTCAAAAAGGCACAGGACAAAAATGGGACTAAAAGACATAAAATTGAAGTAGCCACAATTTTGATGACTTAAATTAATTGAATGCAAAAGGACGCGTATAAAAATGATACATGTAATAAACCATTTTTACACTCTACCCGACCTCTAAGGATCAAAGCAAGGTTTTATCGCAGATTATGAAAAAATAACATGTACAAATACAAAATACATAAAAACGTCATCACCTCAAGTTCATGAATGTTACTCAATAGTTAACCTAAAAAAAAACTAAACCTTACAAGGACCCAAGGGTCATACCTTTTAAAAAGTATAGTCTTTCATCCATTAATTTCCAGTTTGGCACCGAAAATACGTATGGTTAGGAGGGGGCCAATAAAACACAACCACTTTTTCCAAATTCCTTCTGTACACTTGACCCCGGTCTCCCAGGAGTCGGCCATCTCAGGGCGTCTTGGACTCTTCTTTCGGCCTGTAGAAGAAGGAAGAGTACGGAAAGGGTTAGACCTCCTACTGGCCACTCCCTCCACCAGACAGGCAATGTGAGTGCTTGTGTGCGCTCGCTCACTTCGACGTGTCCATTTTCTCCTCTTCGGGCTGCTTCTCTTCTTCCTTCACTTCTGTAATGGACACAATCATATAATTTAATAATAATAATAATAAAAAAAAAAGTAGACTGGGATGGGGTGCATCACGAGCTGACAGACCTCGGCCCTCCGATTTCAACCGACAGATAATACACACAGTAAACCCTAACGTCGTCAACAAAAAAAACAAAAAGCGGAAAGAAGCACACCTTTCTTCTCCTTCTCCTCGGCCTCCTTCTCGCCCTCCGTCTTTGTGCGCTTGGCCTTCTTGAAGCTGGCCGTGTTCCGCCGGCCCCCCTCGCCTTCGTCTTCCGAGTCGGAGAACTCTTCCTCGCATGCTATCCGCTTGTCGTGGGCCCGAACTAGGAAAAAACGAAAAGCGATCGTAAGAGCTTCGGTCAAGGGCCGCACGGGGAGCAGAAGCAACGAGACGCCGCGTGGCGTTTGATGGGCAGGGGCGGCGGCGGAGGGTCTCACTGGAGATGCGCTTGTTGGGGTCGTCCTCCTCCTCGTCGCCGCTGTCCTCCTGCACGGCGTCCTCCGGGATGGCCTGCATCTGCACGCCGGGCGCGTGGGGCAGCATGCGCAGGTTCTCAAACAGACGCTGCCTGTGGGACGCAGAACACTGTTTGCACTCCACACACAGACCTTTTGGTAGCAGGGAGTCATACCATCTACCAGCCTGCAGCTGTGTACACACACACACCTGACACAGCCTGGACCCACCATTATACACGGTGTCATTAAGGCCATTACGAACAATGCAACCACGCTTTAAAATACCCCATGAGGACCGTCATGGCAGGCCGTGCCACTACAGTAGACCACTCACTTGATCTTCTCCAGGTAGTCGTTGGTGTTCTGGTTGGTCATGTTGGACGGGCTGATGTGCAGCTTGAAGTCCGGCCCGAAGTACTCAAAGTAGTCGTTGTACGGCAGCTCTGTGGGCCCAAGCACGTCGTCGCTTTAGTGAACGGTCAGTGACGCAACATGGCCAGGGTGTGGAGCGAGGAGGGGAAAGTGTAGGGCGCTTCACACTGACCGTTGGGGATGGGGCTGTCCAGGGCCACGGCCGTCTCGTAGGTCCAGCAGCGGGCCACGTTGCGGATGGTGTAGCCCCCGCCGCCCAGCATCAGCAGGGGCAGATTGAAGCTCTTCATGTACTCCACACACTTGGCATGGCCTGGGTTCATAACGAAGACAACGCAAATAATTATTGCTAAATGAAAGGTTGACACAACCGAGGGTCCATTGTCAGTCCGTATCAGCAAGATGGGACACTCCGCATGGAATATTGCCATGATTTAAAGGTGACATATTATGGTGTTTTCCCAACAAGTAAACATAGTATTTGAGTTCCAGAAAACATGTTTTTAAGCCGTTTGCTGGAAATAGCTTTTAGGGAAAAAAATATTGTCTACCGCTATAACCCTCTGTTTCAGTCCCTTCAGAATGTGCTGTTTCTGGTGTCTGTAGCATTGATGCAAATGAGCTGCTGCCCATTGACCAATGAGCTGTCAGACTGAACCACAGCATGGAGGAGAAGGGATTGTTGCCGTTTGCTGACTCCTGGAGCTCTATATCTATATAATATAACATAATAATAATATTATATACAGGTATTTATATAATCCATCTAATATCAAGGTCAAAAGCTATGTGCGCCTTGGATGATATTATGAATAATAAAGACTGTGTCTGACGTCTCTGGTACTTCCACAAGTAAAGACTCGTAGTGGGGGATAACTCGGCCATGGTTGAGAAGAATTGGGGGGAAGGAACTTTGGCATTGACTTTGAAGGTACCTTTGATGGTGAGGTTAAAGCAGCCAAGCCGATCTCCAGACAAAGAATCTGCTCCACACTGGAGCACCACAGCAGAAGGTTGGTACATCTCCATCACCTTGGCCATGATCTACACCAGCATCACAAAGTCAGTTAAAATATTGCAGAAAACATGTCACCCAAGAAAACATGTCACACAAGCACTGCTTTACTCACCGGCTTAAAGATGGCTTCGTACGATTCGTCGTCGATCCCGTCCCGCAGTGGGTAATTCACTGCATAATATTTTCCCTTCCCTGCACCAATGTCCTGAATTTTAAAAAGAAACCGTCTACATCTAACAAATATAGCAAGATGACCATTGACACACACAGTCACTATGCTGACCAGAGGTGCATTTGGAATGTGTTGGTGAGCCTTACCCTCAAGTCTCCGGTGCCAGGGAAGTACTCCCCGTACTTGTGGAAGGACACGGTCATGACGCGGTCCGTGGTGTAGAAGGCCTCCTCCACGCCGTCTCCGTGGTGGATATCGATGTCGATGTAGAGAACCCTCTGGTGGTATCTGGGGAGCAGAGACGCCAACATTTACCCACTGATTCACTGACACCATGCCCATAGGGGCTACCTGTTGCCAACTTATTTCTCACTCTCCCAACTGTAGATATTAGAAATTTGATTGTAGCATAAGATTGTAGCATTTTTTATTATTAGGTTTATTAAAGAACCATTTAACTAACTGGCTTCCCTCCATATGGCAAAGTGGAATGTTAGATATAGTCTCCATGCTGCACACTCCTCACTTCATTGAATGACAAGCATGCCACTGACGGCTCTAGCATTGGCAATACTCACTTCAGTAACTCGAGGATAGCCAGGACGATGTCGTTGACGTAGCAGAAACCCGAGGCTTCGGACTTCTTGGCGTGATGCAAGCCCCCAGCCCAGTTGATGGCTATGTCCGTCTGCTGCTTGTTCAGCTTCACAGCACCCGCTGGAACAGTCCGATAATTAGCACATTGCTTATGGATGCACTCAACGAGAAAGAATTACAAGGTCCGGTAGGCATGGATTTATGGCATACAGCGGAGGAGCAGACATAGGAACCCTTACCAACAGAGCCTCCCGTGGACAGCTGGCAGAACTCAAACAGTCCGTCAAACACTGGACAGTCCTCCCCCACATTAACTGTGGACCAACAGTAAAGCATAGCACTTAGAACAATGACAAAGGCTGGACAAGGGTTTTATTAGGAAATTACAAAATTATATTATTTAAGTGAAGTTATGAAAAGAAATAGGAGGGCTAAACTTACATCGCTGCATCTGTTTGCTGTACTCAGACATGTTGTCTGGCCGGATGGATCGTAAAAACTTAATGTAGTCATCACTGTGATACTTGGTCATCTCCTCACCATTGGCTTTGTGAGGACGCTGAAAAACACACCAAATTAGATTAAAAATGCCCATCAACTGCTTTCAAAATGTCTCCTTACTCATATAGGGAGTGGTTTACATAACTTACATATATCTCCATCTTTCTGTAGAGGCCATAGTTCAGCAACAGGTTGTGGGTCATGCGGATGCGGTGGGGCTTCATTGGATGTCCCTGGCCATAGTAGTAATTCCCGACATCACCTGGAATGGGGGAAATACCGCACATATTAGATGCCATCACCAAAAGACAATCATTTTGACAAAATCAAAATCAACAGCCAAATGATTGATGCACTCATCAAGCAGCATTAAGAGTTTCCCTCAAATAACTATACAAACGTGATACCAACTACGGCAGATTACGCATGTAATTAGGCATTGCAAAACTAAGGGCTGATATCACAGGAATAGGATTGTTTATCACGTCAATATAACGTCAAAAAACCCGAATACTGGAATATGCATTCATTCAACGAACAGTGTTGAGCTACGTAACCAGCAGTTAAAAAAAAAAAGGAGTAGGGGCCATTGCAATTAAAGGTGATGATCAAGTCGCATCCTTTGTTAGCTCGTTTGCTAGTTACTACTTAAATGAACAACTCAATTAGGCCACGCTAATTAACGATTAACCAGCCAAGCGGAATACTGAAGCGGGGATTGAAGTAAGCGTATACATTGCGTTACGTTCCCTAAAAAAGGATAATGGCTTCAATTTGCAACATTATGTTTAGTCTTGCGGATGTCTGGCTGGAGAAAGCTTTCGAGTCAGGCTAGCTGTTAGCTGGTCGGCTATGGCTAGTAGCAGTACACACATTTCACAGGATATTATTTAATCGGCACGCCAGATGCCATTGATAAGAGCGTGCACCAGCTAAATTATCAGCGAATTAAACACTCACCATCATAATAGTAGCAAACTTTTTTCTTGGAGCTTGAACTCAGCGCCATTTTAGTCTTTTTGATGGCTTTGCAAACCGTGTGTGAAAAAAAAAGCCTTGTAAAAGCGCTAGAGATGATACTTTGTTGCACGTCGTAAGAGCCAATCATAGGTCGAGCCTGGCAATAGGGGGCGTTGACGTCTATATCCCGCCACAACCAGGTTGAACCAGCCCCACTCAGGAACAGCAAGCCCCAAACCAAACAGTCTCATTTTCTTGTGCAAAACATCTTGAATTACATCCAAGATCCATGGATGATCTTTATTAATTGATCATTGCACAATGTAAGAACCTGAAGTAACTGTATTGGTATTAAGTGAAAAGTATTACAAGTGAAAAGCAGATTAAGCAATATATTTACAACTCTTAATTCTGCAGCATTTCTAGCAAGTTGGCAGATTTTCCATGTGCAGAGCTTGCCCAAATAAATAAGGCAAGGGATCGGTCTCTGGATGTTATGCAAGAAGAGGCCCATGTTGTAGAAGCTATCACAACAACAACAACAACAACGTTGTTTCCCATTACATTTAGTCCTTTTAATCTTTGGTCTGTCTTCTCTGTTCTTCAGAATGGCTGGTCATGATACTGCTGCTCTGTGGCTGTGAAGAAGTCTTCCGTAACACTCTTCAGGTACTCAAAGGTAGGGCGGTTCTCGGGTTCCTCACTCCAGCACATTAACATGATGTTGTAGAGCCCTTCTGGGCAGTTATCCGGCCGTGGCATTCTGTAGCCCTGTTCCAAATGCTGGATCACCTCCGGGTTACTCATCCCTGGAAGGAGAGGATATGGAGTGGGATATTAGGAAGTACCGTATCATCTCAGATTAGGGATGTTTGAATAGTGTTGACTTGTGACTCAGTGTTTTATACTGTTAGGTAGGTAGTTGTTTAGATATGTTAGTTGTTAGTTTGTGATTTGAATTGGAAACATTTGGCAAGGACATTAGTAGAAATGTTACTGTATATTAAGTAGACATAGGTGTTGCATGAGGAATGATAATCATGTACGTATACAAAGGGTAGCGCTTTACCAGGGTATGGTAATCGCCCATACGTCACTATTTCTGTTAGGAGGATTCCAAAGGACCACACATCAGACTTGATGGAGAACGTGCCAAAGTTGATGGCTTCTGGGGAAGTCCACTTGATGGGGAACTTTGCACCTAGGGAGAGAAGGAAACACTTGGTGGCGCCAGAGACTCTTTTTCTAAATGTCTTGAGTGTCCACTGGGAAAATTTTTCACTTCACAAATGATAAACAGTGTGTTTCTGTGAACATGCATGTGAATACGAATGTTATCATCATCCGCTATCTAAATCTATTTCACTAGGAAAGGTCAGGTAACTCGTAAGGTCTGAAGGGAAGATGTGGAAATAGATGCAGAGAACTCGTTACCCTCTCTGGCCGTGTACTCGTTGTCCTTGATAAGTCTTGCCAGTCCAAAGTCAGCAATCTTACAGATGTGTTGGTGGGACACCAGGATGTTGGCAGCTCGTAGATCTCGATGAATGTAATTCCTATGCTCAATAAAAGCCATGCCTTCTGCCACCTGCAGGGGATACTACACGGTTAGCACAGTGCACTGCAGTGTGTGTGTGTGTGTGTGTGTGTGTGTGTGTGTGTGTGTGTGTGTGTGTGTGTGTGTGTGTGTGTGTGTGTGTGTGTGTGTGTGTCCAAATCATACATCTGTTGGTATTTGTGTTGAGGTCTTTGTCTGCTCCAGCCATCATAATATAGGTATTGTGTTAGATGTTACAGATAAGGTGCATGCAGAAGTACCTAGATTGGCATCTACTGTATGTGCAGGATGTACACTAGCTAGTGAAAGTGACAGGCAGAGAACAGAGAGATTCCTGCAGAAATGGAGTTCCACTTCCACACGTTAGCCCTCAGCAACACTGCCATCGCACTCCACCCAGGTTAGACAGCCGTTCCTACTAAAGGTCGGTGTTCTTTCCGGATTAGACTCAAATCTTTCACCTTACAACGTTCCCCAGACTGGCCGGGAATTCCAATGAATATGACGGCACTTTTGAAGTCATTTTAGGGCTTGCATGATGAAAGTATCATTGGCATGTAAAAACAACCCACATTCACGTTAGTTCACAGTTTGAGCGATGGAAATCTGGCATTTATGTGTCATACCTCGTATGTATGTCTATGTGTGCATGTGTGAATACTCAGCATGGACATGGCTGGGGAAATGGAGCTCCTTTCAGACGTGAGGATCTACCATGTAGGTGACATAAGCCCCCCTGGCCCTTGGCAGAGAACTGAGATGTCCATGTTTGTTTAGCCTGAATATGAACCATCCTCATGACATGAAACCACATGAACGCCGCTGGGCTTATCCCTTCATGTGGTGCCCTAACTCTTATACCATATCACACTATTACAGTATACTTTTCATTTACCTGTCACTTTATAACCTTTTTTACCTAAATATCATAATAATGGATACTCTAGCTCATAGTTGCATATCATTTTGACTTTTGACTGGCTCTGTACATAATGGGAATTTGGATTTAGTTTATAATTGGATTTCGTTTTTGATTTCATGTGTATTATTTCTCTTACAGGCTTTTTAGTACATATATATATATTTGTATTGCTATTTTTTTCATTCATATTGTATCTTTCTACAATATTATGCTAGTTGCATAATGTTTTGCTTATATTAATATGTATTTGCCGGTAAAAGGTCATTTCAGTGCCCAGTCTGACTTGGTTGTTCTTCACATCTGAAATTGACCTATGAAATGTTTCTTGTATTGACTTTCCAATGTGACTAATATTTGTTTGTGTTTCTATATATGCGTGTGTGTGGTTGTATGGTTGTGTGTGTGTGTGCGTGTGTGTGCTAATGTGTGTGTGTGTGTGTGTGTTTTTGCACGCGTGTGGATTCATGCAGGCGTGTGGGTTGGTTTCACACCTCATCCACTACCTGCGCACATTTCTGCCCAGAACGGTGAGGCGGTGTCAAACATAAGCCCTTCCTGGTGTTCGTTTATATCTGGTTACACACAACTCAACTTCTGGATCGTGGCCCTTGAAGTATAGAACCCCATTAGTCTCAGTGCTAGAAAATTTATATCAGATAGATGTAGGGTTTGATTGTTTGCTGTCCTAAGTGATTAAACCAAGGGTTCTTTATCCCCTGAGGTAGTAGTTTGTGACACACTATTGATGTCTAGACTTGTATTGTTGATTTTCTGTTCAACCCCCATAGCCAGACACACACACACACACACACACACACACACACACACACACACACACACACACACACACACACACGTGTGTGTGTGTGTAGGAAGTGAGAGAGTAAATAGATAGGAAGTGAGAGAGTCTGTTTGCTGCTAGGCCCTAAAGGATAGGTGGTACAGAGAAAGAGGTTCACTTGCCTGAGAGGACATGTCTATCAGGGTGCTCAAAGTCAAATTGCTTCCTTCTGTCGTTTTGAGAAAATCCACGAGACTACCTGTGAAACAAGAGTTAATACAATTATTTAACTGAACCCAAATGATTTAGTGTTCCTATCAAATGGGCGTAGCTGGTCTAGTAATGCCTCGCCTATCAGCTGACAGATAACGTGGTTCATTCAAACGCACATACACTGATAGACGGTCCATTTAAAACCATCCATCACACACACACAAAGTTCAAAGTAAAATGTACTGAGTTGGATTTGACCCACCAACCCAGCCTACGACTGCATTGGTTCTGCGCTGTATTCCATGTAACCTACGCAATCGATTGAGATATGGGATGGGGGGATTCCCATGGGGGGGATTGTATAGTGTTCCCTGTGGTCAGTGGTGAGATGCTGTATCTGACATCCCATTATGTCTTGCTTTAAATCCTACGGAAGGGAGCACTCAGAGTGGAAACATACCTCGGAACTAAGGTGAGAATCAAGCTAACTAAGGTGTGTTTTTCTTTGTCCTGATATATTTATAATACATAATTATTATAGTAATATATTTATAGTTGCTGGTGGAACAAGGCTTATGAAACAACAATGTAGAGGGAGTAAAAATAACACGGGTCACATGGGTTATCTTAAAAGCGTACATTGTTTGGATCATTTTTGTCTTTACAACCACAGGACAGAAATAGGTGGCGGTGGACCAGAATAGCTCTTTAAACCTGATATCCGAACGGTGCCAGGAAGTGCAGCGAGCATTACTCAGGCCGCTGCGTGTGCTTTTGACAGCCGTTGGCCATTGGCCACTGCTCGACTTTTTCGGGGTTTGATCGGGACGTTTGAGACAGAACAATACTTCAAGGGGCCCTCACAGTCTGTCAAGTCAGGTCAGAGGAAGTACCCTGAGCGAGGACCGTGGTCACAACCAGGAAAGAGGAAGAGGAGGACTGTGTCTGTAGCTCCGGATTGGGTCCGTCTTTTGAAGTCTGAAAGCCTAGAGGAGCCGCCTTTATCAAGGTCACCGATTGAATCGTGGCTGCTTCCCCTCGCCTGTTGTTTTCCACCTTACAATGATAATCATAATAATAAATGAAAGAACAGAACAATTTGATAGGATGGGGATGGTAAACCCATCCTCTCTCCTAAGTACAGAGACGACAATTGTGTCCTTTGCACACACGTGGTTGGCGGACAAAGGCTCAACACTACTGGTGCTTTACAGGCCTCTCATAGAAGAGCATACAAAGCCACTCCATTCAGCTCCATAGAGCGAGGCTGTTGTTGCGCCAGAGACAACAGAACTCCTATGCACTTCCTTATTGTTCCCAATGGTGTAAAGGACTGGGAAAGATGGCTAGCCCTTTGACGGCTGACAGGAAAAGTACACACGATGGCTTTTGGCTTTGATGAACACCTTTTTCTTCCCGCTTGCAGGCTGACATTGGTGATCTCTGAATGGGCCTTAAATACTATGCACACCCGTCACAATAGCCTGCCTTTAATTGGTCGGCCAGGTTATTTGTAAGACATTTCCTGGTATTTGTGTCTTTGAAATGTGAGAAAGAGAAGAAAATCTGGGGCAAAGGTCTCGAGGGCGGTTTGGTGCGGGATAATATGGGTGTTAGGGTTAGGGTTGCGTGCGTATACATGAGTGTTGGTGAGTGTGTGTGTGTGGTTTTCATGGTGTGTGTCATGGCTGTGTGTTCCTCTGCGTATCGCCGTTGCCCTAGTCGGCCTGCGTGTGTCTGCGTGCCGTCCTCCCTCGGCGGGTACGGTGTTTTGAAGAGAGCCCTGCAGACTCTAGATGGTAGCCATGTGTCATCAGAGGTCAACTGGCCCCCGCTCTGAACAATGGGCTGGTGAATCACCTTCTCCTACTTTAACAGCCCCTCCTCAAGAAGCCCCAGTGCGGAGGGACTTCCCGCCGTCAGGTGGTTCACGGTGCTGCAGCGGGGCGCCATAGCGGCAGGGTCATTAGGAGAGGCTCTCTCTCTGTCTCTGTCTCTGTCTCTGTCTCTGTCTCTGTCTCTCTCTCTGTCTCTCTGTCTCTGTCTCTGTCTCTGTCTCTGTCTCTCTCTCTCTCTCTCTCTCTCTCTCTCTCTCTCTCTCTCTCTCTCTCTCTCATATAAATATGTAGCATTGTAAATAATACAGACCATTCCTTTCTCACAATAAATAAAATAAACTGTAAGGTGAACAGAAAATCCCCCGGTGAGTATTGCGAAAGAGTTCATGTGAATAAAGGCCATGACTCATGGATAGAGCAGTGACACGCATGCAATGCAGGTTACCTCCTTGATCTTGTGTTTGAACATGTGCTCCAGCCCCCAAATCACACATAATAGGACAGCATGTTTGATCCTGAAGACTATGACAATGTACTGACTGTAAAAACACTTTTCCAAACTCTTCCCAGCTCCAGGCACGGAGCTCGATGACTCTGAAGTCTGTGTTGTGCTGTGTAAGAGGGCAGGGATTTAAATCATTGAGGTAAAGCAGGCTGCGGCCTGCTCTCTATGGCTGACTGAATTGACAGAAGGTGGTGGAATTAAATACTTTTTCTATCCATTTTGCAATATGCACCACATAAATACTTTGTGTTTTTAGTGCAATTAATAAATCCTTATTGCATATTCGTCCAAATTGTACTACGTAAGAGGAGATTGCATGAATAAACAGAAGGAAGCGTGGAAGAGTGAAAGACTCTTCGTCGATGTCATGTGTCACTATCTGAACGTCCAAACAGGGCAACCCACCGTTCTCCATGAACTCGGTCACAATGAAGATGGGCTCCTTGGTCACCACGGCGAACAGGCGCACCAGCCGGGGGTGCTGCAGGGCCTTCATCATGTTGGCCTCGGCGAGGAACTCCTCCACAGACATGGTGCCGATCTTCAGGTTCTTGATGGCCACCTTCCGTTCATTGTTGTAGATGCCTGAGGGAGTCGCACGTTAACACCGGTTTCGCTGTCAGCGTGCCATCGAATTAGAAAGGAGGATCTTAACCACCAGAGGAATGAACGCACACCAAAGCCTGTACCCTGTGGTTCCTCTGGTGCGATAGGTAGGCGTTCTATAGCTATCTTTTATCTTTGCTTAGAGTGTTAGGAAGGCGGGGGGGGGGGGGGGGGGGGGTTGAGGTCATGTCTAAGGCAGTAGCGCAAGCAGAAGGGTTATGTCATTGTTATGTCATTAATAGCTAATATAATCCAATCGCATCGCTGCTATGTGATTACATTGTAGCGTTTGTGGATTTAACGCCTCATCAGCCAAATTTACCGTCGGCAATAAAGCTTTAAACAAATACTGAGAAGCTTTTTTTAATTCTGAATGCACGAGCAAACATGACGTGGTAATCGTGGGGGTGTGACTGTTGAGAAACCAAATGCCCATATCCCATGTGGATGAGGAAGTTTTAAATAGATAGTGACTGGAAAATAACCAGAGCTATTTTAGGCTCTGATACAATGGGATGTTTTGAGTGCGGTATTGTGCTTCCAAACTGGGCTGGAAATAAAGTAGGAAAGCCCTCCCACTAATTGTAATAACAAAGTATTGGGGCAAGGATCTTATCAACTTATCCTCCCTTTCACCCAAAGCTTTCAGCAAGCTTTCTTAATGATTACATTCCACACTCACAATGTAGAGTAAAGCGAGCATTTTTTGAACGTAACACCCACATGGATCCGTTTGAAAAGGAGTCCCAGGCGTTTAAAGTGTTGTTGCGTATCAGTGCTGATAGCCCAAAACCTATCCCGACCCTCAAGGGTAGACCGGCTCCGACAAGTCCTCGTGAAGCAGGCTTTGCTTGGAGAACACCACGTATGACGCGGGAGCAGCAAGGGCTAAAGCTGCTCTGGCTGACACACACAGAGCCAGGCCCAGAGCCGGATTGAGCAACCGCCTCTCACATTATCTGGGGCTTTGGAAGAAACTGGCATATTACTAATGGGTATTCCGAAACAGCCAATGCCACACACCAAGGTGGTTTTGGTTTTGATTATGAGGCAGAAGGTGTTGACAACCACATTTCCCATGTGGCTTCATCCCCACCCCCCTCCAGGCGAAAACCAACCTTTATCAGTATGACTTTATTTTTTTGCCCCTGACTCACCCATCCACACTTCTCCGAACTGGCCGGCGCCCAGCTTGCGCTCCAGTTTCAGTGTGTCGCGGGAGATCTCCCACTCGTCCTGCCACCAGGGCTTCTCGGGGGCCCTGGACTGGCACGCGCTCAGCAGCCTCGTGCACAGGCCGCTCGCGTCGCCTGCAGCGCAGAGGAGAAAGCAGGCCTGGCGTCAGTCACTCCGATGTCAATGATCCCATTGAGGGTGTGTTAGCGTGCACCACCCTCAGTGTGGACCCCTTCTCCCCCTCGTACGTTTGTGGTGCTTGACCAACTCCCTGATGGTGCTGAAGGAGATCTTGGCCGTGATGTAAAAGCCCCCGTCGTCCATGTTGCGTATCCTGTAGTGCTTGACCACGTCCCCTTCGTCCTGGTCCAAGTCCCTCACAGAGAGGGTGTATGAACCTATAGGACCACCAGGAGCACACACTGGTGAGATCATGCAGCCTTACCCTAAAGTACATGTCCACTAAATGACTAAGTCATACAGTAACCTAGACATAGACTTGCCTGACCAGGGTTGAGGCGTGTTTGTGCATGTGTAAGTGTGTCTGTGGGTGTGTGTATGTGTATGTATGTGGTGCCAACCAAGGTATGATGTTGAGGGAAATGCGTCTCTTGAGAGATGTATATATATTAGGTTTTTATTTATGATCACATTTTTGGGAGCAGTAAATCTCAGGAAAAAGATGAGCAACAAACCTGGAGTGGTCTCACTCTCTCTGACCAGGAAGGATCCCTGCATGTTTCCTGGAGCGTGCAGCATTCTGATGGCATCGTTTCTGGAAACTTTTGCGAAGAACCACCTGTCGCCAAAATAGAAAAATGATTCTCATTGCTCTACCCCTAGGCTAACCACATCCGTTCCCCTCAGTGCCTGTCGACGCGTCACTAGCGTGCATCGTGTGAGAAGGGGTGTCTCGGTTTTTGTACAGCGTGTGGAATGGCGTGCAGATTTCCTGTATCACATACGACTCGGTCTCCATTGTGTTGCTGGCCGCCACGAAGTTGAATGGGATGAAGCCCCTCTGGCCTGTGATAAGAGACTCTGCCATGTACCACTCTGGATCATCCCTGGTAACCAACACAAGACAGTAACAAGAGCATGTGGTGATGCACTCACGGAATGCCACATTAAACTTGGACACAAATCCCCTTAGTCTCTGGGTAGAAAACGTCACGACGAATAGCAGGCTCATGTGAATTTCTTTGACTGCGGTGAGCATTCCGGGTGCATGAGATGCAGGGTGCACATGATAAACCGATTCTGCAGAACAGACCAGATCCATTTTCTGTAAAGCTATTCCTGTCTGTCTATAGTTTGATTTGTTTATGAATGACAACCATTTGCTTCGGATCGAAAGGTGGATTATTCATCACAAGGGAAATTTGACAATGTATTAATTTTCCTACTTGTTAATGATCTTGAGGTGGTCTCCCTTTTCAAAGCCCAGCTCCTCTTTGCTAGTGGGTGCATATTTGTATATCGCCAGGACAACGTTATCTGTAAAATAAATAGATCAATAAATAGGCGGTCATAACACGCACACACACACACACACACACACACACACACACACACATATTCACACACACACAAACACATATATAGATATATATTTTTATTTTATTTATTTAGTATAAGCTACACATGAGCCTCCTAAGATGGCGCAATTTGATTGGTTTGCTATCTCGGGATGAAGGGCAATATCCAATGATTGAGATCTCAAACTCGTGATATTGTTTTCATCGCAAAATGTCCTGGTTGTTCGCTAATAAAAATAAATATATCCCGGCAAAAAGTGTTATCTTGTATATTTTGGGATTTTTCACGTGTAGTATATACTAATTACCATTAAATACTATATACCAATTATTCACCTCAGGCTCCAAGAATAGTGGGGAATATTCCCCACTCTTCCCCATTATCCACTTATATATAATAGTTAAATATGTATATTTTTCTGTGTTGTATGTATATATATATACCCAACACAGAAACAGACAAAATAAACTAGAGTATTGTATGAAAGTATTGTTTGCTCACTGTCAATGGAGGAAAACACAGAAGTAAGTTGTGAAGACAGAGCTGACAATGCATGTAATGTAATACTCTCAGCGTTTATGGTCAGGAGAAAGAGCCAGGAAGAAAAGGCAGGAATAAGATTATCTTCACTGCAAGACTGACGGGGTTGGAAACAGGTGTATGGAAAGTATAGAGGGTGTCAGCTGTCAGGTAGAGGTTTTGTTTTCAACCAAAGAAATATAGGGAGCTCCTCTGTGTTCTTGGCTGATGTAAAGACACAAACACACACACACACACACACACACACACACACACACACACACACACACACACACACACACACACACACACACACACACACACACACACACACACACACACACACACACACACACACAGGGTATCACATTACCTGGTAATGGCGAGGTGGGAGGAGTACAATGTGATGGGTTTGGAATCAGCTCATCTGTGTACTGGTAGAGAGAATCAGGGTGATATGAGGTGATACAGAAAGAGAACATTTAAAGTGGATTTCATCATCTTTGTTGTTTGGTTTTGTTCATACACATCAGGGCTCCCACTAATGTGGTGCACACATGTTGCTTTCCTCTTTCGCTAGCAGAATACAATATGGATAATCAAATCCTCAAGGGAATAGATGCCCTCCTAACAAAAGGCAGCTTCCTGTATTGTAATGTTATCACAATGTCGTCAAAATCAAAACGGATACAAAACGCTCAGGCACCACTGAACAGGTTGTGTGTTGGGGGCTGGAGTTTGTTATGGTCTATGTTTATAAGAACATATTAAAATCCTTCAAAGGTTACTTACCAAGTCCTATGACATCAACATTATGACTGATGTGACAGATAACACAATGTATATATGTCCTCCATGAACATGAAGGGCATATCAATTCAGTTAATTAACAATCTAATTCAAATAAACACAGCACGCACACCCTTAACTAGACCATTGCACACTAATTTGATCGCATCAATGCATGTTTGAGCTAGTCCAGTGTGAATATGTAAAGACTATCGAAGGATACAAACAAAAAGACAAAATGATAACACACAGACACACATGCATACGCACAAACACTTGAACTCACTGGATTGCCTGACCGGGGACGCCCTGGACAGGTGCAGTGCTCGCAGAATTCATCATCCAAGTGCTCTTCCCATTCGTCGGCGCAAGAATTATCTGAACTGCAGCTACATCCCATCTTTTAAACTGGGAAGTTTTAGGAAGTGGTTACAGACGAAACAACACTATGACCATCAAACACACATTTACATCCATAAAGTATGTTCACACACGCACGTGCACACATACACACACAAATACACACACACAGACACAATCATAAACAGACATAAACGTTCCTTTTATGATTAATGAAGATCAAAAACAGGCTTTATTTGAATATTCATCAGGATTCGGATCATCTGTTTAGATTCGGATCTTGATTTTTGACTAAGTCATCCTAAGTACTGTGTAATCTTGAGTAATCTTGTGCCTAAATGTGCTGAGTAGGCTACTGTGTTTTACGCCGTGCTGCATGAACCAGCTTCCCCCAGCCTTTCCCCGGCTCCTCAACAGCCCACTCATGTAACAGGGTCACTGGGCTAATCACAGTTGCCGTCTGTCCCAAAGGCCCAAAAAGCCGTGAGAAAAATGCGGGAGGATTTGGCCTGTTGGTATCAACTCCCCGTTGTACCCAAAGGGACGATTCAAAGACGAAGTCCCTGGGTGACCCGACGATTTGTATCTGCAATGTGCCTTACAGCGGGCTTAGCATCATGGTAATGAAGGGCCATGGTTAAGGCTGTGCTAAACTGTTGCTTGTTACTTGCCAAAGTACATGCCAAAGTATTTCACTTACAAACAAAATAAACACCTGGTTTATGGTTTAGAGCATTTCTTCTTGGATTAAGGTTGTGTTGCATTAAACAGTTCACTTAAATATCAATAAGACATTCGCTAAACTACGAATGGTCTTAATAGAAAATCTTAATAGAAAATCGTACGCTACTAAAATGAAAATAAATATTTTCACTATTGATTACCAAACTTTATATTTTAATTCTGTCGAATCATGTATATATTCTGCTGGGTGATTTTGTTGCTTTAAATACATTTACTGGGATCATACTGCAATCATATATTTTTGTCACTTACCTGTTGGATTAACTGATCTCTTCTGTTGTCAATGATTTCAGATTGCTTTAGCAGTCGTATTGTTATCCATGACTAAATTTCATCACAAAAAAATGTGTTTGCTTTGCCCAAAAATAATGATCTGATATGGTATGGAGTATGTCTGCCCACATACCAAAGAATTCTGATGCATGTCTCTCTCTCTCTCTCTTGCTCTCTTTCTCACACATCCCCATGCACAGACACATCTACACACACACACACACACACAAAGCCACACGCACACGCACACGCACACACACACACACACACACACACACACACACACACACACACACACACACACACACACACACACACACACACACAGAGTCACGTTGACATCAGAAAAAGTAACTGGTTGAGGGATAGCTACCCAAAGAGCTTCCTGTCGTTGAAAGTTTGCTCTGCACTCTGCTAGCAGGTGCGAGCGCTGCAGCTGCATGTTAGCATTGAGAACTTTAGCATTTGCTAACAGTCAAGAGGGGCTCCTGATCCATTTGGGCCTCTTTTATTATGTGTGAAGCTATCATGAGTTATGGTACCTTCCAGTGTGTTATGCAGGTGAATTTTGGTCGCCTGGTTGTTGGGTTAGAAAAAAGTTACCACTTATTGAACTACTGAAGCATTATAACACTGACCAGTGGACTAAGGTTCCATATAGTAACACCTTTACCACCGCACCTCTGAACATTCGCTCATGAATACATTTTAAGGTGAAATTGTGTAGTGTTGCATGCTGTGTGTCCGTGCTGTCATTGTGAGCTACCAAAGGATGTCTGTGGTGACGGAGGTGCTGTTTTAGAGAAAATGACAGGAAGCCAGTCCAAACCTTGCATAGAGTCTACGCTGACATAGGTGCTTAGAAGATTGTCGCATCGTAAATAGTATTTTTTATACAAAACCGCTTGAGGTAACCGAGTTTTTCCATCATCAACACTGAGAGGATGCAGTATGACAGTGCATGTGATGAAATGTACTTTCTGTCTTCAACATTTTTGTATATCAACCGAATACAATATATACAGTACACATTGTATTGACAGTTTTACTTTGTTTTAGTATTGCGATTCTGCTGTAATTTGAAAGGTATGCTGTGTCTTTATCTGCATTTTAAACTCAATATTTCTTCCACTTTAGAATGTAAGTGGCACAATGGCTGCATTGACACACACTGCATGCATTACAGGTGTCCACAGACATCACGCCCTCACAATGGGTCTCCCCTTTTTCCTTTATTCTACCAATGACACCAATTTAACTGGCGGTTGGAAATCCAATTCCCCTTCACATACGGTCTGACATCTTAACATCAAGCGCTTTCCAACTCCTCCACGGTTTGTCTGGTATTGCAGGTGCTGACTGCTTTCAGGTCAGGACAACAAGCTCAGTGTTGTCAATGCGGATTGATGCGCACTGAGCATGAATCACATATTCCTGTCTGGGGATCATTTATTATGCAAATAACCTATGTGCATGGACGTGAGATTTGCAGAAGTGGATAATGATATAGATAAGGTAATTGCTCAAATCCACATCAGACATGTCTGAAATGTCTATGAAATCAAATTTTAACTGGAAATTACTTTTATTCATAATTAATCCATCTTTTTACTTTTACTTTTAGGGCATTTAGCAGACGCTATTATCCAAAGCAACTTACATCAGTTAATACACTTATTGACACACCGGCGGCAAAGTCAACGATGCAAGGCCAGATTTCTGCTCGTCAGGAGCAGTTAGGGTTAAGTGTCTTGCTCAGGGACACAACACTCAACCTTTAGGTTACAAGACAACTGCTCTACCTCCAGAGCAAAGCCTTGTAAACTGTAAACCTTGTAAACTGAGTTCACTACAGCTATACATTCTCACGCTGAGGGACCGTTACACACAACGTCTCTATTTCTGCAGGGAAGAGGTGGACATGAGAAACACAGGTGGGGTCACATGAGAAACGCATGGAAGACAGCCCATTGAAATACAGCCTTGAGGTCGAAAACTATATCCCGTCCTCATACGATACCGTTCATAGCGTCCTCCAGGCCACGTGGGAACACACGTCACAGTCTTCGGTTTAGATCTGATTGGTTTACTCCAGTTTCATGCTAAAACAGCGTATTACTTTGTAGTATGGCTATTTGTGTGCGAAAGCATGTTTTTGGCCCCGTTTCAGTAGTACGGTACCAGGGGGATAATGTCAAAAAAAGGAAAGGGGACACCATTGTGGACTGTGACTACAGGACTACAGATCTTAACAAATAGGGTGAATTCCATAGAGTAAAATCAAGCTGGTTAACCTGGATAATAACAGAGACCAAAGGCCCATATTATGTTCAAGTTTTTAATAATAAGCAGTTTATATCTACATTTTCAGTTAATACAAAAAAAGATAGCGTGCATTTGGCCCGTAGTGGGATTTTAAAATATGACAGAAAAATGCAAATACAAGTACATCAATTAACAGTGTTACCGCTGTTTTAAAGGAAACGTCTTGAGTTTAATTAATTAAGTTCAGGTCCAAAAGGGGTTAAACATCTTTGATTTCCTTGAGATGCGAGCCCACATGTGCAGCAGCATTTGCGGCGTATGCATGTCTGTTTTGAAGTGAGAACACGTTGGAGAACAAGAGCACTCACTAGTCATGGCATGTCAACAGTGTTTGAACTTTAAAAGGTCTAGAGAGGAGCCACTAAGAAATTAAAAAAATTCTTGGCGCTCTTGAAATGTTTTATTTTTACGAATTGATGAAGGATTCTATTTTGGCATCTAACTCTAAAAACCATAACTCTCCTCTAATATCTTTTAATAAATGTATTTATATAGCCTACATCATCTAGTGGATAAAAATAATATGCATCAAGGCTTTTTGTATGAAAGGCTACTCTTTAACGACACCGCAATGGATGTGAGATCTGCGCTCGCATCAACATCTGGACGGCGTCATGGAAATCTAAACCGTAGGGCGCGACCTTTCGTGGGGCTATATCGCTACGGTGACCTGTTATTTTTGGTCCGAGGAGAGGAGGTGTGAGAACTGCGGAGCGTGATCCCTAGCATCCTGTTTGGAAATGATCCCAAACTCACAGATTCTCAACTAAATATGGACGGTATCTGTGGACGGTGTCGCCTCGATAAGGGCCAGTGGACGATGGCTTTTTCGCGTTATCTTAGGCTACTTGTCAGACAAAATAACCCCACATTCATGATGAAGCCATGAAGTTACCCTGAGAACATTGGTCAACGTGCTGGCGTGTGGAGAAAATGCATGCCTGGGTGAACATGTAAAAGTGTTTTTTTTTTTTTATAAATAACTATGCTGTTTTGTCATTTCAATGTAAAATGTAACTCTATGCTCTAAGTCTGAACGTTATCACTTCATCATGGCTAAGTGCTTTCACAATGTAATCGAATTGTACTGAACACACAATCAGTGCATTTCATTAAAAGCCATGGCTAAGGGTGTGTCTAGCTAGACTTTGCCTACTACAAGCATGTGCAAGCACACACCTTATGAATTCCGCATGTTCTTCCAATCTCACCATGACACACAAACACAGTGGAATATAAACACGTCCACCAAAAGCAGCCCGTGTTCCTACAGGAGAGAGGATCCTCTCAAATGGAGATCTTTGGAGGTCAAATGGTGGAGGTGTTGAAACCTTAGCACAGCGAGAAGCGCCGTGAGTTGATGTTCATCTTGGTCAGTCCCAGGTGCTTGAGCGGGGTGGAGAGAGCGAAGGCGGCCTTCATGGGGATGTCGCAGAGAAGGTCGGACTCCTCGCCGCACTCCTCCAGCTCGTACGTTGCCTTGTCCAGCATCTCCTTGTGGCGGTGGCAGACCTGCTCCACCTTCAGCCGGTGGATCTCCGTGCGGAGGCGGATGAGCTGCCGGGCCAGGCGGTTGTCCTGCAGCTGCATTTCCCTCTATGGGGAAAGAGGAGGACATGAGACATGTGGGAATTGTCGCGGTGGTCGTCGTCCTCCTCATATTCATCATCCTCGAAATCGTCATCATCAGTCGCAGCATCATCATTCGCATCATCATAAACATGATCAAGAAAAGCTGATTGAAATGATGACATGGCCCTTTTGGCAGGAATTACTCCAAACAATAAGGTTTTTATTGATTTATATTCTATAGGTAGCTAATTCGTTCATGGTGCTGTTATTTGATGAGTAATGCCATTTGAAGATAACATCTTGACAGTCATCACTTTGCCTACAGGACGACCAATGCAACAAATTTGGATATAAGAAACGTTTGCTCATTTGGTAACTTACCAGCTCCTTCCTAATAAATTCCAAGGCATCATCGATAGTTTCAAAACCACAAATATTCCGGACCACCAAGTCGGAATTCCCACGGTCCAAAATAACGCTGTCCAGTGCGGCTACATCCTGACTTTCTTCGGCACTTTCTTTTGCACAGTTTGAGCAATCCTTCCACGGGCCACTTTGTAAGCTCTCCTGCCATTCAAAGTAAGATGGTCTGCGAGTTTGCAATTTCAGCTTTTCTGTAAGCGCTTTGACACTGTCCAAGTCTTCTGTGTCTCCCTCGGAGCTGTCTTCTCCTCCCAACTCCTTAAATTCCATTGACGAAACGTTCGATGTGGCTTTAGCAGCAGCAGCAGCAGCAGCAAGACCGAGACTTTGATTATGTCCTCGTAACGACGTTGGCTTGCACTGGGATAGCAATATGGATATGTTGAGAGCCAGGTTCCTTGTGCTCCTTTATAGAGGATAAAGGACCAGTGACCGCCCATATTCCCAATCCGAGCTAAGCTGCTCATATCGGCTGTTACGAAGTATAGTTGGGAGTGCTTAACTAACTTTAAGTTAGGCTACTAACTTTGAATTACATGTGATAAAGTTATAGGCCTAGCTGCAATAAACCAATTGGTTTTGCAATCATTATTATAATTGTATATATTAACTAAATGTATCAATTTGTAGCGGCTCACAGGAATATGTTTAATAACTATTGTTTCGTTGATTTATATTTGTAATATATATTTTTTTATGTAGCGCATAAAGATTATATTACAAATGCTGGTTCTACTTTGGTCATACAACCTGTAGGACTCTGTTTTTGAGATACCGCTGCCATCTACTGATGGTTTCTTGAAACAGCACCCATGTCGCTGCTATCTATAATGATTGCAATTAGTGGTGGCCTCTATTATCTTATAGCCTAACTAATGTCCATAAATCTCAAAGACTGCTTTCTTCGACCCTTATGTATCGTTTTCGTGACAGAGACAAAGCAGGCAGGTGTGCGTCGGAGGTCCTGGGTGTGAGGGCGACAGAATGGTGCGCTCCGGGGGCCGCGGTGAAATATGGAGAAGTGGGTTTGAAGTGCGGTGCGTCCTGTGCCTATATTTACAAGGTCGGACGCTAACCAAACGGCCCCGCAAGATTATAACTATCCACAGTCCTCATGACACTCAATAGTATCATTCTCAGATGAACACTTTCATACCGAGAGCGAGAGAGAGAGAGAGCGAGAGCGAGAGCGAGAGCGAGAGCGAGAGCGAGAGCGAGAGACACAGAGAGAGAGAGAACGAGAGAGAGAACGAGCGAAACAGAGAGAAAGGGAACGAGCGAGACAGAGAGAAAGGGGACCCAAGCAAAAGAGAATTCCAACAACCTCCCACCTCCCAGAGGTCAAAGGGCACGTCGATGATTTACTCGGAGACGAGGAGTTATCTCGTCTCCCCTGGCCCACCTGCCTCTCAGAGAGGAGAGGGAAACTAGAGAGCCCCACGCGGGAGAAGGAGAAGCGGGCGGCGTATTTTTAGACGTTAAAATTACAGATGTCCATGTAAAACAGCCCAGGGACGGCGTGCGTCACACCATTAGTTGTAGCCTCTATTGTCTTATAACTGAAGTCCATCTCAAAGACTGCTTTCATCGTACAGTAGGATATTTATCATCAAAATACCGTGCGCCGCCCGGGAATCGAACCCGGGTCGCAAGAATGGGAATCTTGCATGATACCACTACACCAGCGGCGCAGTTCTCCGGTCCTCGGTAATATTTTATTAACAATTCGAATTGCCATTCCTACACCTATTTTGTTATAACTAATGATTTTAAATTTCAGCGACTGCTTTCTTCGTCCATTATTGATCGGTATTCATGCGCATAATATCCATCATCAAAATGCCGTGCGCCGCCCGGGAATCGAACCCGGGTCGCAAGAATGGGAATCTTGCATGATACCACTACACCAGCGGCGCAGCCTGACAGCGATTGGTAATGTTTTTCTGAAAATCATTTGCTCAACAAAGTGTTACCAATACCAAGTTGCATTTCATTTTCACTCAGGAAACGTTGACTTCCTTATCTTGTGGCCACACATTCAGAGCCGTTGGAGACATGCTTTACTGAACGTGTAGGTCTTCATTGGGGTATAAACATCAAGCCAATATCAATACAAAGTTTATCAGCCAAACTGCCCTGCGTTTGGCTTCGCCGTCAGCATTTTGATAAAAAAAAAACTGCAACGGGAATAGATAGATCTGAGAATTAATTGACTGAAAGGAGCAAAGGAAGTGATTTAAATTTGACTGCAGGAGATGCCTATTTGGCAGTAGATTTGGGTGCCTCTTGAATTGATGGAGTTTTCTGAACATATAAGGACCGCAAACGTGGAGAATGTGGTGCTGCGACAGCCGTTCCATCCATCGACCAAAGGCACATTATGCATAACCGGACACCACCTTATCTTTTCTGATCGAGAGAGCCAGAGCTGTCGACAAGTACTTTTGCTCCTCCGGAATATCGATGCCATCGAGAAAAGGTGAGGGTACACAGGCAGTTGAGTCCAAGTTTGACAACTTTCACTTGTTACAACTAATCAGACTAATCAACGACTAATCAAATAACGAGGGCTCTTTTCTTCCATTTAATGATTGGCTGTCTAATTAATGTCTAATTACGGTGTCCCTCAAATCTTATTTTTTTTATCAGCGTGGAAAACCTTTTGGGGAATTCCGGTCTCCTCTCTAGTGCTCGATGGAAGGAAAGGTTGGGCATACATGTGTTCTGCGATATTGTTTTTCATATGCAAGGATCAAATGCTCATATTTTCATTTGGCTCTTTGTATGTTACCTTTCTAATGTGCTTTCACTGCGGTAAGGACAGCATAGATGTCAACTGAAAATGTATGTGAAATGCCCCTTACACATACAGCTTTGACGCTGCCATCTTCAACTCCTGCTGCTATATAAATAGGCTTAGTTTATCTGTTTGTTTGTGTGTGTGTGTGTGTGTGTGTGTGTGTGTGTGTGTGTGTGTGTGTGTGTGTGTGTGTGTGTGTGTGTGTGTGTGTGTGTGTGTGTGTGTGTGTGTGTGTGTGTGTGTGTGTGTGTGTGTGTGTGCGTGCAGCAGAGGCCATAGTTAAAGTAGCCTCAACTTTAGTTGTACAATAATAACGCAAACTTTTAAAACTGTCTGGTTTGTACTTGCATGTGTGTGTGTGTGTCTGCATGTACGCATGTGTGTGTGTGTGTGTGTGTGTGTGTGTGTGTGTGTGTGTGTGTGTGTGTGTGTGTGTGTGTGTGTGTGTGTGTGTGTGTGTGTGTGTGTGTGTGTGTGTGTGTGTGTGTGTGTGTGTGTGTGTGTGTGGTGTGTACGCCTGCGTACAGGGCACCTGGACCCTCCTCCGGGACTCTCACCATTAAGTGCAAGGACCTGTGTGTTTTCCAGTTGGACATCCCGGGCATGGAGCAGTGTCTAAACATCGCTCACTCCATCGAGGTACCAGTCAGCCGTCTGTGCAGTCCCCTATTGTAAACAGAAGTCATCAAATTATTTGTTAAAAACATTTCAGAATGATGTAATTATATTTTGGCAGTTCATTTTCCTAGCCAAGTCATTTAGAGGGTATGGCCAGGGTATGGTATTCTATACTCAAACTCAGTTGGAAACACACTCATTGAAAAATCAATGTGATCATTTGTTAAACCCTATTTATTTTTTTACATGAGGCTGATTCCCTTCTGCCCCTCTTTTCTTTCCCTGGATGGTTCTCTCTCTCTCTCTCTCTCTCTCTCTCTCTCTCTCTCTCTCTCTCTCTCTCTCTCTCTCTCTCTCTCTCTGTCTCTCTCTCTCTCTCTCTCTCTCTCTCTCTCTCTCTCTCTCTCTCTCTCTCTCTCTCTCTCTCTCTCTCTCTCTCTCTCACTCTCTCTCTCTCTCTCTCTCTCTCTCTCTCTCACTCTCTCTCTCTCTCTCTCTCTCTCTCTCTCTCTCTCTCTCTCTCTCTCTCTCTCTCTCTCTCTCTCTCTCTCCCTCTCTCTCTCTCTCTCTCTCTCTCTCTCTCTCTCTCTCTCTCTCTCTCCCTGTTTCTCACCCTAACAGGCGTTGTCCTCCATGAATGAAGTGGCAGACATGTATCCCTTCTTTCACAGGCCCCATGACGCCAGCCTACAGGACCAATGGGGTCTCTCCAGCCCCCAGCACCAGTACCATCAAATGGAGGCGCTGGTGAGAAACTCACACATGTCAAAACTATACACATACACACAAGAACAGTCATCCCTGTTCAAACACAGTGACACACACGTGGGTGTGTTTGTACACACACAATGCTGTCCCTGAAAAGAAAACACGCACACACACACTCACACACACACACACACACACACACACTCGCTCTGTGTGTTTTCTTTACACGATAACCGACACTTTCCACCAATGTTGACAGGGAGCACATGACAGGAAAATGCTGGGCCAACAGAATGTAGGGGTCACAAACAGACACACACACACACACACACACAGACGCGCACACACACACAGACAAACACACACATACTGACACACCGATCCCCCATGGTAGGGGATAGGTAACAGCAGTTGTGTGTCCCAATGCTGTAAAGTGCTTTAACTGGATCTGCTCTATAAAGACTTGCTTAAACTCCTTGCTTGGAAGACAAAGTTTTACCTCTGTAGTCACAATAATTAATTAGTTGCTATACAGGGAAGATTTATGAAGATGCTTAAGGGGGACATAAAAACGAATAGACCATTAACAACGACATGCTCCAACCTGATTTCTTTGTTCGGTACCTCAAAGGAAATTTTCGCTTTGCAGAAATGAAAGTGAAACGTTTTTTGTTTCTCAGGTCTGCATTAGTATATTTATCTTCCAATATTCAATTGTTTGTTTTATGGGGTTGGGGCAGTAAGGGCGGGGGGGGGGGCTTATATGTATTGTTCAACTATGTTGATCTACTATTATTATTGCTTATTCCCGTCTCTATGTCCATCAACCTCCCCTCCACCCCCCCCGTCCCTGACCCTCCCCTCTGTCTCCGTGGTGTTCCCAGCAGCGAGGCAGGTGGCGCCTGAGCTATGTGAACGGAGACCACACAGTGTGTCCCTCCTACCCGCCCACTGTGCTCGTCCCCAAGGCCATCAGCGATGAGGTGCTGCTGAAGGTGGCCAGGTTCAGGCAGGCGGGGCGCTTCCCCGTCGTCTGCTACCACCACAGGAAGAACGGCAAGGTGCAATAGGTCATGTGAGGAAGGAAGTGTGTGAGAGTCTGTGCATCTGCATCACTTGCAAGTCTAGCACTACATAGTATGCAGTCTTTATGAGAGTATTAATCCCCAAACTAGAGCGGTCAAATTAGTTTGATAGTCTAACCATATATAACCAAAAAAAATCTTAAACTTCACCACAGCTCTAAACATTTAACTATTTTACTAATCGTACCATTCTAGTTTGGGTATAAAGTATGCATATTAACCGATTGGCACACACAGTGATAATCAAGCCTTATAATGCTTGGTGTCCCAGGTTATCATGCGCAGCAGTCAGCCCCTGACGGGAGCCAATAGGAAACGCTGCCAGGAGGACGAGCTCCTCCTCCAGGCTGTGATTGATGGCTCGGACAAAGGTTACATCATTGACACTCGCTCCAGTCAGCAGGCACAGCAGGCCAGGATGACGGCGGGGGGGGGGGTTGAGTCCAAATCCAGCTACCCTGGCTGGACAAGGCTGCACAGGCAGATGGAAAAGTGAGTCTGCACAATGGTTTTTAGCTGGAGCTGATGTACTTTAATGGAAACAACGAGTTCACCTGTGTGTATGTGTCTGTGCACATGTAACTATGTGTTTGTCCATGTGTGTGTGTTCTTGACTGTGTATATGTGCGTGTGTGTTTGCGTGCGTGCATGTGTGTGTGACGTTGGGTTCTTCTTCCAGGGGTAAATCCCTCCAGGAGAGCCTCATTAAAGTGGTGGAAGCCTGCGGGGACCAGACAAACAACATGGACCGCTGGCTCAGCAAGCTGGAGAACTCCAAGTGGCTCTACCACGTCCAGACTGCTCTGTCCACGGCTGGGCTGCTGGCAGAGTGCGTGGAGAGGTAGGCTCCACATGAGTCGTGTTTACTACACAAAGCATGGCCCCATGTAGAGGTTATGAATGATGGGGAGGATAGTTATTACAACTTAATATAACATTTTATCACGAGACTCATTCAGATAACAAGATGGACCTTTAAGCCATTAGCATCGTCGGAAATATATTTTATAGCAGAAGTAAAAGCTAAAGCAAAAGTAAACGCATTACATTCCTGTTGATACAGCTAAAGGGCGTTGATGATCTGGTTTTGGTTAGCAAGTTGTTTCCTCTTTCTCAAAACTGAAAAATCAACCACCTGGCATGTGAACCAAATCGCATGTAAAAGTACTTAAACATCAGTCCCGCTACCTATCTTCCTTTCATCCACACCTTACTGTGTTTGTGATGACAGGGACGGCCATTCAGTCCTGGTTCATGGTTCTGAAGGCACAGACTGCACCTTGCTCATCAGCACTCTGGCACAGCTCATTATGGACCCAACCTGCCGCACGCTGGAAGGCTTCCTTACTCTGCTGGAGAGGGAGTGGGTTCAGGTCTGTATGTTTTGTGTGTGTGTGTGTGTGTGTGTGTGTGTGTGTGTGTGTGTGTGTGTGTGTGTGTGTGTGTGTGTGTGTGTGTGTGTGTGTGTGTGTGTGTGTGTGTGTGTGTGTGTGTGTGCGTGCGTGCGTGTGTGTGTGTGTGTGTGTATAAATGTGATGAGAGTGTACAAGCAGTTCTCTAAGTCCTAAGGAATGATAAAGTGCTTCATGGTAGTGCTCTCATAATCGCATCCTCTTCGATGCAAAGGTAACGTCATTTCGTAATATAATGGTTGGCTTTTGGTAAACATTTTGAATTACATTATTTTAAATGAATGTAATAATAGAATATACAAATAACCAGAGCAAAAATAAATCACATCGTGAAAAGAAATCCCGAAAAACGAAAGTGAAACCATTGTTTTCCGCCAACGTTAAAGGTCTTCCACATTATGACTAAAAGGGAACATGCAGAGCGGTCTGAACATCCACACACACCGGATAAAGGACGCGTGTGTTTCCCCCACAGGGCGGCCACCCGTTTCAGCAGCGCTGTGCCCGGTCGGCCCATTCCCACGCCCGGCTGCAGCAGGAGGCCCCTGTGTTCCTGCTGCTGCTGGACTGCGCGTGGCAGCTGTGGTACCAGTTCCCCCTGGCCCTGGGGTTCTCCGAGGACCTGCTCCTCAGGCTGGCCACTGAGGCCTATGCCTCCGACTATGGCACCTTCCTCTGTAACAGCGACCGGGAGAGGTCAGTCGCTGCGGTCCTGAGTCAATGTAGACAGGATTGTACGTTTTAGAATATTTTGGAGTCAAGTGTGTCGGAGCTCTTGAGATAGTACAAAAAGAGAGACTGGGAGTGTATGCCACTATAGTAAGAAACACACAGACACACACACCTCAGAAATGTACAACCAATTTTGAGCGCATTATCTTGAGAGAGAGAGAGAGAGAGAGAGAGAGAGAGAGAGAGAGAGAGAGAGAGAGACACACACACACACACACACACACACACACACACACACACACAAACACACACACACACACACACACACACACACACACACACACACACACACACACACACACACACACACACAGTGTATAAAATTACCTCGTAAAGGTGTGTTGGGAGAAAGTATCTGTTGATGCATATACAGACAGAGATACAGCTTGCAAGAGTGAAAGTATACTTTCCCCCTATTTCTATCCGTCTGTGATGTGTTTTCGAAGGTGTGCCATTGGTGTGAAGGAGAAGACTCACTGTCTTTTCCAGGCCCTGCTGAAGCCAGAGGAGAGAGAGCTTTACAGCAACCCCCTATATGAGTCCACTGAGCTGGCTATCTGGCCCTCGGTGCACCCCCAGTCCCTGCAACTTTGGAGGGGCAAGTCTATGTCGCTTTCCTGACCTTTATGAAAAATAACCTTTATTGATAACAATCCTGTCGATGGTAGGAATGATATTTTTCCTGACTGAAATTAGTCATGTCGTCCGCAGGCTTTTTCCTGAGGTGGAGCCAACAAGGACGTCATCTAGAAGAGGCCCACGACGAAATGAGGAACATGATCTGCCAGTGGGGAAGGTTAGCGGTCCGGTGAAGTGTGTCTGTAGCTCCACCTGCTGGAGGATTGGCGCCAGAGGAGATCCAGAGAGTACAGAATGTTGAAACCCCTCACGATTTGTTTGGATGCTTATCGGATGAAGAGACTACGGACCGACTGTACAATTATGTAGTACTACTGTTCATTATCAACTGTTCATTATTATGTATAATGTCGAATAATTTAAAATACTCTAACCATGACACAATATATTGTACTGTGGTTTGTTTAATTAAGTGTTCTGATTTCAAAGTTGAGTTAGAAAATGTTACAATTTCGTTGTAAATATTTGTACAAAAGACTATCCTAGGCGCCAATAAATTAGTCAGCTTTAACATTCATAACCAGATCTGTCAGCCTCAGGTAAACACAATACAAATCCATTTGAGTCAGCATTTTGCCCACGTTGTGATTTGCCCGCCGGAGTCTGTAGTTCTCTTCTGTGACGTGGAAAAGGCCGCGGCGACGATAGAGTGTGTAAAAACTACAATGCCCAGCGTGAATCTTTACACCTGCTTACTTATCCAATGGATGTTATGTGCGCTAAAACGGCGACCAATCGCACCGCACACCCCAATTCTAACGGTTGGATGCAACAGTTCAATTTCCACAGATGTGATTAGTTGCTAATAGTAGGCCCAAAACGTAACAGTTTCCCTGGATCAACAAGAGGCGGTTTATCTGATCCAAGAACAGATTTAACAAAGATAGGTAGGCTATTTAAATTATGTCTCCCTTTAGCTTAAATGTTATGGTCTTTATACCTGAGGCTATAATTTGAGACAGCACGTGACAAAATGTAGTATTTCAACTGAGTTGTAATTACTCTACTATGTAGAGTAGACTAGTCTGTTCTCTCTAAAGCAGACTTGACAAACCACCATATTCACCTGGACTTTTTCTTTTAGGGCTGCTGCTCAACATGTTATTGGGTATGCGGGTCTGTGGGCCATCTACTGCCGTGTTTCGTCCGTCTACCCTCCGTTGCCTTAGCAGGGCGCACCGGTTGCCCTGTAGAGAATTAACTTGTTCACCCAGACAAACCAGCAGGTGGAACCGCCAAGTATCCGTGACCCCTCGGGACAGTCCGCGTGTTCTCATCACAGGTTCCGTATAGCTTATTCCATCAGTTATTTTTGTATTTATTCATTGATAAACAAGGACATTTGTCGATCGGCACGTTTCAAAACATGGCCGAACGTGTCCTGTGTGTTGGAGTTGTTTTACGTAGACACTGGAAGCCTGAGCGCGTGTCGATGATGTACGTGTTCACAATAGACCGCTTGCAGACAGCGCTGCTGTCATAAAAGAGCCTTCGAGTAGGCCTATGGGAGCATAATGGGGTGCACTAACTTTTTGTCATGGTTAAGCTTCGGTCCAAACAACAACGTCACTGCCCAGTTAAAAAATATTATATATACAAAAAACATATACTTTTCACCCTTTTTCATTGCTTGAAACATTTTTTCCTTGTAAAGGTGGCCTTGGACAATTGGGTTCTGGCCTTGCTCAAATACTGAGGTAAAAGTCAAATTTGGATTCTTATTTGACTGCATGTAAAAAATTATATATCGATTAAAATATTAAACAAGAAATGTGTGTATACATTTTCAGGGAACAGTATGGGAAAGAGAATGTAATCCTGTCAGACATTAAGAAACCCCCAGCACATGTGTTGAGCAGTGGTAAGACTTTTTAAAATCAAACATTTATATTCAAATGTACAAATAAAATTGAAATAATCAGGTGAATTCAATCAGCATACCGTCTCCAATAAATCAATCCCTGTCATCTGTCTGTTTGTCTGTCCGTCTGTCTGTCTGTATGCCTGTCTCCTTTCATCAGGCCCATTTGTATATGCGGATGTATTGGACTTCAAACAACTCAGAGAACTTATTGTAAACCATCGTATCACCTGGTTGGTCCACTACAGCGCTCTGCTCAGTGCTGTTGGTGAGGCCAACGTGGCCTTAGCCCGCAAGATCAACATCTCAGGTAGAAACACGGTTTAAACAAAGTGTCGTCTTGGTGACGCTCTTTCTAAAGGCCTTTCATCTCAACTGCTCCGCTCTTTGATCAGGCCTTCACAATGTGCTGGACCTGGCCTTGGAGAACTGCCTGCGTATCTTTGTCCCCAGCACCATCGGAGCCTTTGGGCCCTCATCTCCTCGCGACCCTGCCCCTGACCTTTGCGTGCAGAGGCCTCGCACTATTTACGGCGTGTCCAAAGTCCACGGGGAGCTGATGGGGGAGGTAAGGACTTAGACAACGCTGACTCACTCACACACCAAAAAAATATTGCACAATTTTGTTGTTGTTGTTGTTATTTTTAGTACCTTTTTCATTTTTCATTCCCATTAGTATCTCCATCACAAATATGGCCTGGACTTCCGCTGTCTTCGCTACCCCGGTGTGATCTCGGCTCACACCCACCCTGGGGGAGGGACCACTGGTATCGGGTCATCTGCACTCACACAACACACGTATCTCCCCCGTTGACCACACGTCGGTCATGGTGGTCTTTTCCTGTCTTTGTGCAGACTATGCGGTGCAGATCTTCCACGACGCCGTCAGCACGGGCAACCACGAGTGCTACCTAAGGTCCGACACGCGCCTTCCCATGATGCACATCTCCGACTGCCACCGCGCCACCGTGGAGTTCATGCACGCGCCGGAGAGCCAGCTGTCCCTGCGCACCTACAACATCGCTGCCATGAGCTTCACCCCAGAGGAGGTGGCCCTGGAGATACAAAAACATGTGCCTGAATTCAAGGTCACCTACAAGCCAGACACAGTCCGCCAAACCATCGGTGCGTTATTCATTCGTCTCATTCTATTTACGTATGGGTCCGTTTTATGGCATTACATTGCATCATTGATTAAATTTGGGATTGGAAAGCAAGCATTTAAATAGTATCAGACGAGGGATGTGCAATCATGCTTGATAATTTCTGAATCAAATTATGAATATCAAATATAAATTGAGTACATGTTGGTCATCTAATTAAAAAAACTAGATTTAATTCATTGATTAAGAAGCAGGAAGGGGTTAGACATCTGGCTCAAGGACACCTACAGGCAGACTGTGGGCGACTGGGACTAAAGCCAGTTTAGTTAGTAACTTTCTGCTCGGACCCATTCTCTGCCTGGTCTGGCTGCTCCACAGACCAGGGGCCCGGGAGTGTTGACAGTGACCCAGTCCACTGCCATTAACCATCATTGGCTAAAACCAAAATATTGAATAGATTGAATAGTAGTTGCATTGTTATTGTGTTTTTACAACTACTGAGGATATTTTCCATAAAAATGAAATTCAAAATATATCAGCTAATGGTGAATCGGCATATTATTGTCTGGCGACTCTTTAGGAAATCTGGAGAGGGGTGGGCCTCTTACAATGTCTGCACAGCCAATGCCACTACGCCATCCTGCACTAACCACCAATAATATTAAAGTTCTAATCATGTTGCAGCGGACAGCTGGCCTGTGAGGTTTGATGACTCCAACGCGAGGAGAGACTGGGGCTGGGCACCGGTCTACGGGCTTGAAGGGCTGGTCTCGGACATGCTCCGCTCCATCCGAGAAAAGAGGACCGTTGAGGGACTGCCGGTCAGCTAGCAAAGCCTGCGCTGCAGACTGAAGGGGCAGTCCTGATGCTGAACCCGTCACTTGAGCTTTATGTTTGAATATGCTTTGACCAAAGAGTTTTGCAGTACAATCCTGTACTATTTAAAATGCAACGGTCAAACGGATCCAGAACACTTCTTTAACTACGGACACTAGGAATGAATGCGCACAAACACACACGGTTTTCAGGGAGCCGTACAACTGTCTTTCTAAGGACTCTCCTGTCGTCTTCCTTTATTGTTGTTTAACTTGTTTCAACAGTTTACAATTGCTTAGACTTTATATTCTTTTCAAAATACCATTTGTACTTAATGTTCACATAAATATACCAAATTACTATTTAAATTGATTGGCTATGACTTCTTGACATAATGAGGTCAAATATATATATTCTTTAATCATAGCAGATTTGTTCACTAGATGTGTAACATTTTCAGCAGTGCAAGTAGTAAGTAATAAAAAATATGTATAAATATATGCATATATATATATATATATATATATATATATATATATATATATATTTAAAAAATCTTGGTGTACTCGCATTGAAAATTAAACCAAATTGCCACAAAAATGACTCTTTACGTCTCATCTTTACAACTAAAACAATATTGATTCGAAATATCTAGTCATCATCTAATATCTATTTGCATGTGTGCTGTTTCCCAACGTGAATTACATTTGATACAAAACTGTTTTCTTTAATTTGCGCACGTTTATATTTTGTCGCCAGGTGTTGTGTAAACAAATACAGCCAATGTATCCACTACGTAAAGTAAATGTGCGCACCGTTACTAAACGAGCGACCTCTAGTTGCCGGTGCAGTACTCTGGACGTCCTGTAGATGTATGCCTCGTGCGGCTCCAGTGCTCGTCGATTGGATCTCAGCTGGCGTAGTCCGTCTTTCTTCAGCAGCGCCTGCTAATATCTCTCCACAGGAATGGACGCGGGATTCTTCCGCGTAAGTGCTCCGTGTTTTATAGCCATGATTTGACACGTTTGTACACAAAACTTTATTTGTGATTATTGTGTTGGGTGTAGATGATTGTTGGATAATACGTAGTTAGCTAATGCGCCATTAGGCTGCCGATTGGAGCTAACGTAGCTCGGCCTTGCGTTCAGAGCGGAAGCAGATAGTGGGGGGTTCTGCTCTTTCTATGTCAGCTAGTTGTAAATGCACGATGAGTTAGGAGCCTTGGTGTACTAGGCATTTATTTACGCATTTGCTGGGGTTTGGATTGCTGCTGTCGGCGAAAACATTTGGTGAAGCTAACAGGCTGACTTTTAGCCTTAATCGAAGATGGCGACCGAACATTAGGTTACCAAGAACGGTCTTCGCATCCCAACTAATAACACATTATGTCTTACACTCAGTTGATCTGTGTTATAACTCACTCCCATCGATTCTAATACATAGACGTAAAGTGTCCTTAACACGCCATTGCTGAATAATAAACATTTGCAATAGTCTTGGATCTCACTACCTGCTATGCCAAGTTTCTGGCCAGAGATTAGCATGAGCGGAGCTAACGGCTATTTAGCTTGTCTTAAGGGTCATGTACCATAGTGATCATCCTCTTCACCTGGCAGCACATCTGCATAAAAACGATATGGCCAGGTATCCCGTGTAAGGGCGTATTTAGTTTGCACGTACATCATGTTGTAAATTTGTCTTTTTACAGGGCACGAGTGCGGAACAAGACAACCGATTCAGCAACAAGCATAAGAAACTACTAAAGCAACTCAAATTTGCAGAATGTCTGGACAAGAAGGTACATATCACATCAACAACTATTCTGCCTGCTCCCATAGTTTTCTTGTTTAGAAAATCAATAAACAAAACAGTTGGTTGTGGCCTAATCTATTACTCGATTGTTTATTTTTTTTTTTATCTTTTAGGTGGACATGACCAAAGTAAACCTGGAGGTCATCAAACCCTGGATTACTCAGCGAGTCACCGAGATCCTGGGATTCGAAGATGATGTTGTCATAGAATTCATATTTAACCAGCTGGATGAGAAGGTAATTCCTTTTAATGCACAACATTACTTTTGTTACTAAGCACATGTGTGATTGCAGCCAATTGATTAGCAAGCAGACAAGCACAGGTTGTAGATTAAACTGGAGTAAAAAACACGATTATTTGGTATCACCAGAACAGACTAACCAAAAGTGCTGTCCAGAACATAGAACAATTAAAATGCCATAATCTTGTTGTTGCTGTGATGTGACAAAGTGCCTTTGTGTAGCCGTCTTCTAATGCTGATGTGATTTATGATTTAAAAGGCCTGAACCAATATGGATGTTATACCTTGCATCAGAAGTATAGCACCAACACCTAATTAGCTCTCTCCTGAGCCCAAAGTCACTGAGCCCAACTCTCCCTACATGATGCACTGTGTGGTTTTGAGGTGAGTTATGTGTAGGGATTGCCATATCATATCAGTGGTGAATAAATTGGAACTATGCAATATTATAGTATATCATACTTGCAACGCATCATTTGGTTACCTTAAATCCCATAAACTCTTTCTGAAATTGAAGGGATTTGGAAGCAGAATAATTGTAACAGTATTATAATCATATTGGTAAGATTTATATTAGATGCGTTTACTTTCTTTTTGGCAAAAGAATGCAGTGGAAGTCACCATTTTGACTGGCAAAATTGCGTTTATGAGCAAAGCCACTGTTATTTATTATTCTAATAATGCTCAAATGTGCATGATCCCTTTTTAATTTATTTATATAAATCATGTTTTGTATATAGTGATATTGTTTTAAATGGTAGAATACACTTTCTAAGATTAATTCCTGCTAAACACCAAGCACTAATATCAATTTTTGCAGAAAAACCTTTAAAACTTTCAATGGCAATATTCATGCAGTTGCCAGTTAGATTCCATATCGAAGCATTGTTGACCTATTTTTGGTAATCCTTCCCCACCCTCTAAGGATTTTACTCACTTTAAACACATTAACTTCTGTGATAAAAAACACCAATATACTGGTGCTGAACGCCGGTAAAGTGCTATAAATGGGTATCGTGAGGTGGGTGGTGGTAACTATTAAGTCTAATGGGTACTGTATGCTAGTGGCATGAGAGGTTGTGATCAGTGACACAGAAAGGGGCATTTCACAATCTTTGTCAGTTGTTAAAACCCAGCTTTCATGAACTGTGTACTCATTATTGCTTGTTCGTCTCTTGCAATTTAGATAAATGATATAACATTAAGCTCAAGGTGGTTGAGTCTCAAGCAGTAGGGCGGCGGAAGCAAGCCATGGGAGCTCCGTACCCTCTGATCCCAGGGCCTCACGGAAGACACCGGAACTGTACTTGCAGTGTTGGGGTTTATTACACTCTGTAATGTGGCTATATGTTTATCTCTGGTGCTAGACTATGGGGAGGCAAAACATGTGCCAAGGAGTGCAGGGTTTTAACATTGTTGGGGTGGGCCCTGTAAAAAAGCATTGATAGACTTTATTTTTTAGAAGAAGAATCTGGGGGTGTTTGAGGGCAGTACCAGCGTCAATTGTGGGTGTATCATCAGTTTGCATGCAGATATATTTTTATATTTAGATCAGTCTAGACTCATCTAGATTATGTTCTCAGTTTTCAGGAGTATGATTTCATTCAGCCACACCCTCTTTTTTTTTTTTATTGGTTACTAGTTGGTTCACTATTGGGCCCAGGGTGGTTGCAAATGTTTTTTTAATTACTTATCATTGGAAATAGCAGTAATAACAGCAGTTGTAGTTTAGTCAGGATCCAGGGTAGGGTGTCCCCTTAATGGAACACTCCCTCCTCCACCAGTACTATCTCTGCCATGTTTCAACGGCCATATTGTTGGTTCTCTTCCCCTTCGTGTGTGTGTGTGTGTGTGTGTGTGTGTGTGTGTGTGTGTGCGCGTGTGTGTGTGCGTGTTGCAGCACCCTGATAGCAAGATGATGCAGATCAACCTGACCGGCTTCCTGAATGGAAAGAACGCCAGGGAGTTCATGCGAGACCTATGGCCCTTGTTGCTCAGTGCCCAGGAGAACATCGCTGGAATCCCCTCTGCCTTCCTGGAGCAGAAGAAGGAGGAGATCAAGCAGAGACAGGTACATCCACTCTCTTATCCTCCCTTTTACAAGTCCACAGGCATGAAGAAGTTTGTAGTATCTTGTCTCGGTGTTGCGCGAAGGTTTTTGCACCCGTTCATGTCCGTTTTGTTATCCTGCAGATTGAGCAGGAGAAGCTTGCGTCTCTCAAGAAACTGGATGACGACAAGAAGGAAAAAGAAAACAAGGAGCGAGAACGAGCTCAGTCCAAGAGCCCCAGGAGGTGAGTCAAATAGGGTCAACGCAGGGTTCAAGAGGGTTGCACGTCAAACGGTAGAACAGACCACTCAATGTGGCCGCCTCATGTCTGCCCAGGAGGAAGTCACGGTCACCTTCACCACGACGAAGGTCCCCCGTGAAGCGGGACAGGAAGCCCAGCCCCCCGCGCTCTCCACGTCACAAGCCCGGCCCAGTGACCGGGGGTACACCCCCACCTGCTTTGATGCCGCTGCTCCCAAAGCCAGAGGAGCTCCAACCCGAACCCGAGGTGCCAGCAAGCGCCGTTCCAGAACCTGTCGTCCCCCAGCTTGCCTCTATCAGGTTAGCAGGGAACTGTCACCATGTAACATATCCTGCAGCATTTCTATCATTGGAGCATGGCCTCTAAGATTCCTCTCGCTTGTCGTTCCCCCGGCCACCAGTGAGGAGGTGGTGGAAGTGGAGGTGGCGAAAGTGGATCCTGTCCCTGAGCTGAAGCAGCCTTCTCCAGAGAAGGTTGCCAAGAAGGAGGAGCGGCCAAAGTCCCGGGAGAGGGACAAGGACGGCCGGAGGGACCGGCCCCGCCACCGATCCCGCTCCCGCTCCCGTCGCCGCCGCTCCTTCTCCAGGTAAAGCCGGCTGCCCTCAAACTTTCTCTATCCTACTTAAGACAGAATGCTACTTTCCTCGGTGTTTTTACATTCCTCGTTATTCCGTATTAATGTATGGCGTTTGTCTTGTAGATCCTACTCGCCCCGCAGAAGGCCCAGTCCCAGGAGGAGAATGTCCCCGCGCCGTAGGAGCCCTCCCCGACGTGGCCCACAAAGCTCCCGACACAGACACAGGCGCTCACCTGTCCGACGGTAAGCGATCGCAGCATCCATGGTCAGCCACAACCTCCTTAACCGTCTCTCAGCACTGCCACTCACGTCTGTAATAATAATAATACATTTAATTTAAAGGGCGCCTTTCAAGACACCCAAGGTCACCTTACAGAGCATAAAGTTATCATAAATCGTTTAAAAACAAAACATTGTGGAATAATAATAATAATAAATAAATAAATAAATAAAAAACAAGACAAAACAAACAATAAAGACAGTGATCAGTTAGATGTTGTGTGCGAGTTTGAACAGGTGAGTTTTGAGTTGTGACTTGACGGCTTGTAATGACGCTCCCCCTTCCACTGCTGGGCCACAGGAGGCGCTCTCGCTCCGCCTCGACCTCGGGAAGCAGTTCTTCCAAGTCCCACTCGCCCAAGAAGGCTGTGAAGAGAACGTCTGCCACGCCGCCCCGTAAACAGCCACGCCTCCTGGACCCCGCCGGTAGCCCCCCAGGAAAGGACCGCCGCTCCGCGTCCCCGCGGGCCAGGAAGGGCCGCGGCTCCCCCTCTCCTTCCAGAGCTGCCGGTATGAACATCTCTAATCTGCTCGTTTTTTAATGTCTTCAAACGTTCGTCATTTGTTAATTCCTAATCACTTCTGAACTGGGCACTGATGGTGAAGGCAAGGACCTCATGACGTGTCGACATCAGCCCTAAAAGGTGTTTTTATTCATTCTTCCAGGGGTAAAACGAAAACCAGTAGTAGGCAGAGCCGAGTCACCAGCAGACAATCCCAAACCAAGACGATCTGAAGACTCGGAGTCCGGTGAGAATCTGAAATGTTTATACTAGAGCTGTCGAGCGATTAAAATATTTAATCGTGATTAATCGCATTAATGTCATAGTTGACTCACGATTAATCGTGATTAATCGCAAATTATTTTTCTATGCTAAATATCCCTTGATTTTTTTTGTCCCATAGTTCTTCTCATTTTAATTCTCTTATCAACATGGTGAAGTGCATCGGCTTGCCTTGTGCAAATGATTTTTTATTGATAACAACATTGGCATACACTGATCAAAACAGGACGATACAAAAAAAGAGCCTATAGTGCAATTAAACGACTGCTTTGAACAAATGTCATTTGAACATAGCAGTCAGGCTACTGCTTCTTTGTTTTGAGCCAAAGAAAAAAAAAAAAAAGTTTATTTTTTTTTAAATACAATAATTGCGTTAATCGCGCGATAAAAATTTTAACGCCGTTATATTTGGTTTGCGTTAACGCCGTTAATAACGCGTTTAACTGACAGCTCTAGTTTATACTAATACTAATGTGGACTATGCCAATGACAGGATGCTTCTCTAATATGTTCACTATCAACATAAGATAAGATGTTCTTGATTAGTCCCAGATGTGAAATTCATGTCGCGTCAACATCCTGTAATCTATGCTTTTGTAATACGCTAATACTATGCTCAGAGGACAGTGAGTAACTACAGTAGAATGCTATATTGAGCCATACTTGACAAGGACGGAAATGTGTCCAGAGTTTACATAAGATAAAGATTTATTGGCCCTGATGCCTTGTCGTGACCAGCTGGTTTCATGGTGTATGAATGTTATCTGATTGTAACTTGACTTTTCAGACGAAGATAAAAATGAAAAAGACGCAACCGCAGATTCAGTGCAACAAAGGCGTCAATACCGCAGGCAGAATCGTGAGTCTTCCTCAGGTTAGAAGTGGATTTTGCTTTTGTTTTAGTTGGAGTCTCTCCCAAACAAAGTCCACCTCAACACTTTCTCTTTTTTTATGATTTTCTTTTTTTGTTTTTGCCGTTGTAATTGTATACATACAGACGTGGAAGCCAAGGATGGAATGACTTGCTGTTGTTTTTTGTGTTTTCCAGGTTCCGGTTCTTCTTCCTCATCAGAGGAAGAGGCCGCCAAGAAACCCCCGGCGCCCGGCCCAGCGCCCCGCAACGGCGATGTCCGCAGGAGGCGCAGCCACTCGGCCTCCCCGCGGAGACGCCACCGGGACGCGTCACCAAGGTCAGCCGAGTGGCCCTGCTGTAGAGAGGCCCCCCCCTATGCTGGTTGTTAAAGATCGATCATCATCATTCCTTCCTCCAGTACTGATTTGAAATGTTTCCTACTCTCTCCCCCAATCAGGAGAAGACGGTCTCCTTCTCCACGAGGACGCGGGCGGCGCTCCCCATCCCCACGCCGGCGCAGATCCCCCTCTCCCCCCAGACGGAGGTACGGACCCTCGCTGACTCATCTCACGGTTTGAACCCACGAAGCCCCTGACCAGCGCCCTCCTGATAACCCCCTCGTTGTACCCACCAGGTCCCCGTCCCCGCCGCCCCGGAGGCGCTCCCCTTCCCCCCCCCCTCGCAGGCGCTCCCCCTCCCCGCGCCGCTACTCCCCGCCCATCCAGCGCCGGTACAGCCCTTCGCCGGTGCCAGTGCAGAAGAGGAGGATGTCCGGCTCCCCCACCAAAGGCTCCCCGCCCGCCTCCAAGCGCCGCGTCTCCAGGTCTCCCAAGCGCAGGAGCCCTCCGCCCGGCCAGAAGAGGCGCACGCCCCCGTCTTCCACGTCTCCCATGCAAAGGCACCGGCGGAGCCCCATGTTGCCTTCCATGCGGCCCGGCAGGGACGCGCGGTCCCCGGCCGCCGCGGCCAAGCGCCTCTCCCCGTCCCCGGCGCAGCGAGGCCGCGGCGGGGCCAGGGGCTCCGCAAGCCCCCCCAGGCGCTTCGATGCCACCAGCACCTCTCCATCCAATCAGAGGAGGCAGCCGTCCCCCTCCCATGGCAACAGAGCCATCCGCAGGGTGTCCAGGACCCCGGAGCCACGCAAGAACCAGAGGCAAGCACGCGTCTCCATGATTCATATGCTGGGATGGTATTCTACCACCTAGGTGGAACACTTAAAAGTCTTAATGTTTAAGATTAAGCCAGTCCAAGTGAGTAGGCAGGAGACTTTCAGAATTAAGAAAACGAAATGACTGTTCTGTCCAACGTAACAGGCTGTGCAACTGTCACGGTACTAGCTTAGCTTGGCTGTCATGAGTGCGAGAGGTTTCGGGAGTATCAATGCTACAATTCTTGTACACAAAGAGAGGTACGGTCTGGCCGGCAGATTTTATTTGTAGAATATATCTGTCGTAGGATTATATTTTTAATGAATGCACAGCTCTGACGTCCTCTCCTCCATGTCCACGCTCCAGGTCCTCTGCGAGCCCCCAACCGATAAAGAGAATGTCCTCCAGGTCGAGGTCCGTCTCCCCGGCTCCGCCGGCGGCCCTGAAGCGTCCGGCGCCGGGCTCTGCCTCTCCTTCTCCCTCTCGCTCTGCCAGCGGCTCTCCTCCTCCAGCCAAGAAGGCCAGCAGCGGTTCTGCCAGCCCATCCCCCAGCAAGGCAAGCACCCTTATCCCTCCGACCGGGGGACATGCCCCCCTAATATCTTGTGTTGCCGTATAGCCGTAGTTTTGGATGTGGAAGACATTTCGGTGCACTGCAATCCTTGGATTACCGTGACGCCGTCTTGCTCTTCAGTATTGGGTATGTGGATAATCTGTAATTGCTGGTTGTCCCCGCTGTTCCTGCAGAATTCGGACGCAGAGGGCGGAAAGAAGAAGAAGAAGAAGAAGGAGAAGAAACACAAGAAAGAGAAGAAGCATAAGAAACGCAAGAAGCACAGGAAGGAGAAGAGCGGCGGCCCGGCGACGGGAAACGGCCAGGAGAGCCTTGGGGCGAACGAGGACCAAGATTCAAAAAAGGTGAAGTCTGCTTTACTGATACGTGAGGATTGTTCTTAATTGGAGCATACCAGTGTAACGGGGCCTGCCTGTGACGGGAGGTAGCGTTTGTCCCAATGTTTTAGTTTGAATATGACATAATTAATGCTACCTTTCTTTAAGGAATCAGACAGCGAAGTAGAGGACAGCCTGGATGATCTAGAGAAGCACCTGCGTGAGAAGGCACTGCGCTCCATGAGGAAAGCACAGATTTCCCCATCGCAGATGTCCTGAGAGCCAGGGCGTGTCTGTTAATTCTGCTGTCTCTTTCCCCCTTATCCTCCCCCCTCTCTCTTTTTGAAGTTTGTCCCTGACCTGGTTCAGCTTTAGAATGTACAAATTATTTGTTCTTTAGTCATATTTTTTTTATTATTATTACGGGTTTGGTTTGTCTGCAAGGTTGGGGTTATTAATAGGTTGATTTGAACCAGGATATCTCATTTCAGTTTAACCCATTGTGTATTATGAAGGTATATTATCTAAACCGTGACATACCCGTTCCTACTTATGGGTTTTCAAGGACTGAAACGGTCTAAAGAACATGGCCTGCATTAGGGAACATGTCAAATCTACCACAAACATATACACACACACACACACACACAATAGCCGACTACATGTGAATTTGACTGCATGTAGGACTTCCATAACTCTGATGTGCATGACCAACGACCTAGGAGTGTAGAGGGGAACTGGCATTCTGTTACAAGGACCTATACATAGACCTAGGACAGTCTCACACCACTCTTCTGCGTGCACTGTATACAACATTGTAGCAGAATGTCTTGCCTCATATTTGATGTTCTACAGGTGTTTGGCATCTTAAAACTATGCTGTTAATGTATGGCTCTGAAACAGTCTGAGAGGTTACTTTCATTTTCAAAATAAATTGGTATAACGTTATGTTGATCTTGCGCCCGTGTACCATTTCCTACCTGGCTTTTGACATCCTTTGAAATTAAAAACCTTTTTTATAATATCTGGGGGTTGTACTTTCTTACAAAATACGTTTTTGTTTTTTTTTGAACGGATGAAAATATTTTAAAATGTTATTTATATTTGAAGTGACTACATACTGTTTTATTGTCCAAAGATATCTCTAGAAGTGTTTGCGTGGAGGACTTCGGTCTTCCACACAAGTGGGATTCAAAGCACGGTCATACTGGGCTAGGCATCCTGCCTTTGAGACTCCGCTAAGACCCTGCCCACATTTTTTCCTGCTGCACAAATGACATCACGGCTTTAAACATTCCCGATGCTTCCCTCCTATCATCACTACTCAAGAAGTAAACCAGCCGTTAAGGTTGAGCTATGACTCTGTAGCCTGTGGAACTCTATACGTCGTATCTGGTTCATAGACTTTACCGACCCGTGTGAGATCTTTTTATTCAAGTGTGCACGCTTAGAATCGGGAGCCGCTGGATCTTGGGAAAGCGGTTATCTGGCTTCATTGCGAAGAGGGGTGGCTGAAAAAAGGACCAAGCTAAATCGGGCGTGGTGGCAGAAAATAGTTGTATTTTTGTTTGGAGAACTTTAAGTACAATCCAAGATGTCTCTGTCGGTACCGCAGAACGGAATCAAGTCTGACAATGAACCCGTCATCGAGCTCTTTGTCAAGGTAAGACAACAATAGTCAAATAAAATCGTTGAAATAAGTTCTATATTTTTTTCGCTTGGGATTCAATAAACAGTCTCGTTTTTTTTAAATATTCCGTCATTGAAATACATACAAAGGAGAATACGGCCATTGTCTTGATTCCGTTATTTTTTCATTGTCCCTCCTTGGGATTCTTTCGCGCATCCACGTTTGATGAACAGTATTCCTCGCCATACTGGGTGGTTTCCTAGTCCTACCAGTAACCTCCTCGCCTTAATGTCCATGTGGTCCATGGCTGAAGTGTCAATAGGGCGGATACGGATCCCGCATCGTGGCAAAGATCGAGCTGGTCACTGAAGAAACTACTGAAAGGAAGCTTCCCGTAAAATTGTTACTGATAGCAGCAGTCATTTTATTTGGATGTATATGTTACGTTTTAGAGGATGGATTGGGAGTCCCGTGTCCCTCTATTGTCTCCCCGGTGGGAGTCTTGATCGTGTAAGGTACAATGGGAACGTCTTCCACTGCAGCACGAGTTTTGTTTATCTGTTGGGCTCCTTTAATGTCATTCTGCCGTTTACGTCTAAGGTGTATTTTGACAAATTGAAGACTTTGACAAATGGAAGTTTGTACATTTCTATTGATGTAATTCATTGACATTCATTTGTCAGTTATTGCCACTACTACATTTGTTGTTTTTGAAACACAATCAAAGCTGGATTATTTTTCTTTGTTCATTAGTGTCTTAACTCAATTAAAGCCATCACTGAAATTTGGCCATTCAACTCCAACTCTATTGGCAGTGATGCGAATAATGAGGGGGAGGAACCAGAAGAATGGTTATTTTTCTTTCTTTATCTTGGTGCTTTTGCTAGGCGGGAAAACGAAAGAGAGAGCGGGGAGGGGGTTGGTCCCCAACAAATGCCCACTGAGGAGGAGGAGGAGGAGGAGGGTGTGTGTGTTCATCACATTCTTAACAGAACATTAAAGATGATTGGGAGGTAGAGAAACATGGGATCCTGCTAGTGGGGAAGCTGGGAGGATTTGACTGCAGCTGTTACGTCTAGTCAGTCTGTAGTGGCGAAGAGCTAGCCAGTGCTAACTCTTACTGCCCACAGGATTACATCATCCCTAGGCCTGATAGGTCAAACACTTTAATAGGTCCCTGGTCAAACATGAGGCCAGAGCTGTTCCCTGAGCTCCTCCCCCCTGGATAGGTAGATAGATAAATAGATAGATAGATAGAGAATTTATTGTCCCCATGGGGACATTTTTCACAGTGAATAGACAGATACGCACAACAAAAACAACATAAAAACAACCACTGAGGCAAGACAAGACCCCAAAAATCATATTTCCCACATAGTACAAGGACACATCTAAGGTTGTTAGCTTTTTAAACCAACAATCAAAACGTTATTTTTAGACGTTTGATTAAAAAGCTGATGGATTGTAGAATGAATGACTGCTTTGTCCTATTTTTGGAGAGGTCTGGGTATCGAAACCTGCTACCTGAGGGTTTGTGAAGTCCTGGGCTGGGCCCGGCCAGAACCCCATATTGTTACACAGAAGTTTGTCCTGTTACGTGGTGGGCCATGGCCCTTTCTTTTCCCCTCCTGCCTGTATAATTCTCTTTGTCTCTCCTCCCTACCCCATGTCCTTTTAGGTGTGTAATGGTTGTGTAGGGACATGGCCATATCCATTATTGATGTCCCCTTATTGCGTGCCATTGTTGCAACTGTGCCATGGTAAACACTGCTATGGTAGAGAGATAGCGAGGCTGCAGGTTGCCATAGGCACACTGCTGTAACCCCGGGCACTGGAAAAGGCTGATAGCGAGCTCTGTGTGCATGTCTGGTTTGTAAGGAGAATGCTTGGTGTGTTGTATAGGGGCCTGAGGCCTTCTAAAGTTTTATGAGCTACCTTCTCTCTGTGTCGACAGGACTACAGCACTGTAAATCCATCACACTTCGCTGACTGTGCTACATTGTTGTGCTATTGCGTGGTTATTGTCAGGTATGTTTCCAAGGATTGTTTATTGTACCTGCTGCCTTGTTGCTAGGGAAGTGTATTTTTTATTGTCCTCAAGTGTGGGAGGGCAAACCTCTTGGACAGCTTCTTGATTGCCCCAACGTTAGGTCAAGATGCAGCTGAGATGTGCTTGGTATTTAGTTTGAAACTAAACTCTTGCACCTCTCCCACTTTGTTCCCCTGAAGTAAAAAAAAGTGTCACGCCATCTGTCGACTTTGCAACATGTACAACGTTGCTGTGGAGACGTTGTGTATCTTTGTTCGCAGGGAACTGACATTACCGGTACTCTTCATTCTGGCATAAAAAAGGAAATGGACTTCGTAGGTCTTACTTTGTTTGAAAGTTTGACACAAAATACCGTTGAACTAGGATATAATTATATATGATTTCATTCTCTCTTCACTCGGCTATGCTGCATGGGCCCCTCCCTTTGAAGTAACCAAAGTAAAGGCCATGGGTCGACCCCTGTGCTTCATCTGTATCCTCTGATTCCCTTCCTTGAATAACATGTACATGATGTTTCTGGAAGAGTTTGATCTCGATACAATGTATGATTGTAAATATGTGCATACACTATTAGGTTCAAAAGCATGTGGTTCATAAGAGCCTTCCATATTTCCTAAGCCCTAACATGGTACCCTTTATCCAATCATGTCCATTTCAATTATTGTCAGTGCAAATCTCCTCCTGAATACTTCAGGCACTCCCATAGCCCCATCTGCCCCACCTAGCATGTGACTCACTTTATCACTCATGTGGGAGGTAGATGGGCGTTGAGAAAAACGACAGCTGTGTATCTCCAGCCTTGCACCTCTTGGCTGTGAGGGTACCAAGGTCATTAGTGAAGGCGTACTCTGCCACGCCCCCTACCTACGGCCAAACAGTTGAGATTATGGCCTGTAAACTAGGATAGGGATGTGTTTGTTTGTGTGTGTGTGTGTGTGCGCGTGTCCCACAAATTAACACAATGGTAGCCATGGCTACAGTGACAAACCGAAACACTGTTAATGTGTTGGAATACAAACATCCACAAGTTATGACCCTTGGTAATATGGATTTACAACTTCCCCCTGTTTGGCATTGGGTCACACCTTTATTAAGGTTGACTCCAGGCAATTCCTAGGAAATAGCCATTATAATGATGGCTAGTCTCTCTGAAATAGAATTTGCCTATAGTTTGCAATCATACATTTATTTTGTTGGTTAATTAGAACACATTTTCTCCTTTGGGCAGTATTTGGAGCCACAGAGAGCAGTCTGTTAACTTTTAATTATTTATTAAATAATAGAATCGATAGAGCAGCTTACTACTGTATGTTCAAGCACTGCTGGAGTCAGCATTATCAGTTCGAAGACAAAGATTAATGGTTGGTTTTTTGCTGGAGAATCCCGTGTCCCATGTTATGTGGTTAAGTGTGAGCTGGTGTTGTGCGCTATGGACTCGCTGTCAATGCACTTCCAACTGCTTCATTAAAGGAAACTGTTAGACCAGTACTGGTCCTGTAGCAATGAAGCAAAGCAAGCCACGCCTGATGATAACTTAGGCCTGAGCCTTTATGGAAGGGAATTCCAAATCTTGTTCTGACTCCAGCTTCCCTCGGAACCCCACAATGAAGGTGTCAGTACACCATTGATCACCATTTTAGGTAAGGCCCTGTTTAATGTTTATGAGCAGGAAGCGTTTGTCCTACAAGGAACGTCGATAAGGGTTGTTTCCTATGAGCTCAACGACAGGAAAAGGGGCGAGCGGTACAACAACATTGGAAGGACTTTGCCTCGAAATTCCGGTGGGGAGAAAGCACGACTAGGGGAGGAAGTAACTCCTTCAAATTGTAGATAATATAAGGGTCAAGAACGCAAAGAAAAGTAACCAAATAGTGGTAGAGAAAACGAGGCGTGGGCCGTTACATCATCTTCACCATGAGTGACCCCTCTCCGGCACTGGGGGAATCTACCCTGCTGGTCCTGTGTAACTCAATCAGTCCCGACACAGGCCACTCTGCTCTAGTTTCACAGGCTCTAGTCCTCCATGCAGCATCGTAGTAGTAGATTTACCAAACATGGAGGATTGGATAACAGCAAGCTACATGACCCAACCTCCACCACTCCTGTCAACGTGTGCCCGGCTGAAAAGTGAAGTGACCCAAATGTCTGACTATAGATCCTCTCTGGCTTTTTGTCAAAATGGCAGCATGTGCAAAGCATGTGCAAAGCCAACGTCCTATAGTTTGAAGAAGGACTCTCAAATTCAGCGTACTTGGGACGGAAGCCATGACCCAGTCCAATTTGATATTATTGGTTTGTTCTTTTCATGAATTGTGGTGTGTTGTTCATAAACTTATCCCAAGTGCTTTGCATGATGTTTGGCTTTTATGGTGTGTAGATAACACCTATTTGCATCCATCAGGCTTGTCCTATAGACCTAGACTTTGTCTGGCTGTAGGCTATCTGTTTGGAATCAACATTGTGGTTTGAGTCATCATGGAAATCATCTTCTGCTTATGTATGTCAGAAGTAGATATCCATGTATGTGTGCGTGAATGTTTATAGGCCAACTTAAAGCTCGCTTATATCTCCAGAAATGATCTTTGTAAAAAATGTATAAAGGAATGTTTATTGTTAAATGGTTAGAAAGGGGAATTGTGCGAAGAACGGGGACGATATATGGACGTTTGTTTGTTTGTTTGTTTGTTTGTTTGTTTGTATTTGTGTTGTGCTTGTCAATGGGTCTCTTACTGCTGAAAGCAGTTCAGATTCAGCTCTGATGCACAACTGCATGGCACGCAATGTTTGCCTGGGAACCATTAAACCAACAGACGCCTCCTACTCTCTCTCCGACTAGGCTATCTGTCTGTATGTTGTGACCACACTAGATCATTATCACTCTAACCAGTTTTATCATGGTCTGTTGGTAAAAGTCCACGCATCTAATAATAATCAGCAGATTGGCATTTATAACATAATTTGATGATTTGAACATGATTGTCTGGTAATCCTCCCCGGCTCAGGGTACCTTGTCAAAACAAACCACACAGTAGCCTTGTGTTTGACTGGAAGATGTGAGCTTTCCACTGGGTGACGTCAGCCCGAGTCAGAGCCACACTCAGGACCCAAAACCTTTTTCCATGAGCACGCCGTGTCCGAGTCCTCTACACACACCTCCCCTCTATGATCTCAGGCCGGGGACCCACCCAGCCCCAGCGTCCCCCCACCCTATGTCCAATACAGTAGCGCAAATTGTTCTGCGTCTGGCCTTTCCCTCACAGGATTGGTATTTATAGGCCACATCATCCAGCCCAGACGCACCCAGCCCTGGACAGGTTGGGTTGGGGGACCTGTCCTCTTCAACCCGCCCGTATAGTTCACATGTACACCAAGATGTCCGACGAGTGTGGAGAAGAGGTGTTTTGCTGACGTTTTTCGACAGCCAGCCCCTCCCAGGGGACATTCCTTGCGCTGTGTTGGAGAACCACAGGAAGAAAAACGGCTGCGCTTGTGAGCCAGTCAGTTCCTTATTCGGTCAAAGTGTGGTCTGAACAAGCCACCCAATTTAGATGATGAAGGCAGCGGGGAGGGGAAGGCCAGGCCTGTCGCGTTGCTAAATTTAGGCTATGACGGGAGACTGGGAGGAGGACTGCGGCCAGCTAAAACAATATCCATTATCTTATGAAGGCGTGATGCTCTGAAAGTGTACTGTGCCCATTTGGGAGGGTTATAAATTAAGGGTGGCTTTAAAGGACCACTTTTTTCACATGCCAGGGCATAATAGGTTTTGAAACTTGGGGAGGCAAGAACTTGTTTGTCCTTTAAACTCCTGCTACTGCATGGTAATATAATCATCAAATTTAGACCCAGAAGGGGGGGGGGGGGGGGGTGTGTGTGTGTGTGTGTGTGTGTGTGTGTGTGTGTGTGTGTGTGTGTGTGTGTGTGTGTGTTCGCCCCACAGGCATCTGTGTCCTTCTCCCAAATGAAACAGTTGGTAGTTGGTCAGCAGTGGTCATCTGTTGCTCTCTGCATGTGTGTGTGTGCTCCTCACTGCGTTGCTATGGCCGCTTCACATTGGGGTGCAATGGGGCAGATCAGCAAGCTCTGACTCAGTGTTTGACACTTGCGCAATAAGGAAACACTCTGACCACACGTCTGCTGACACCGACAAACTCTGTCACGTTGTAAGGTTTGAGATTTGGCCAGTAATGAGTAATTTATCAGTTCTGTTAAAAATTTACAACTTTTCGAAGTAGAAACTATTTTTCTTTTGGGTAAGGCTCTCAAACAGCCTTACAAGGAGCGGTCTCAGAGTATTGCCTAACCTCATTTGTGGTTTTTATTAGGGGGGGGGGGGGGTTCACCTTGGCTTTGGTCACCCAAATTTGGGGAGCGCTTGGCAGAACGGAATGAAAGCAGTCTGTTGTCGTTTGCTTTTCGAAGAAACCAGAAAGAACCAGAAGTTCTTTCTCAATCCAGTGTAGTAATGCCCCCCCTGGTAAGAACATTTTAGATTAAACGACGGCAGTAGGCAAAACATCCTTCTGTTGAAAGGAGAAATGTATCATAAACATTTAAAACATTTTCATGATCTTATTTACTATATCGTATAGGATTCTTATTTCCTATGCCTAGACCATACCTCTTTTTTTTTTTTTGGATTTCGTTGCTATTTTGATATTAGACCTCAGTCCTTATTCACACAAGCTGTGTGTGTCCCTGTCTCCGGCACAGACACCGGGACACAGTCTCTAGTAACGGCTGTCTAGTGCACTTAAAGGCAGCGGAAATGCAGTTCCTCGAAGCAGGTCTCCCAAGCCTCCTGAACTAAACAATGCATCCCCCACACTCCTTCTCTCCTCAAGTAGTGGGACATTGCTGGCATAGTTTAACCCTCTATCTGCCCCAGCACTTACCTCTTCACCAACCACCCCCCCCCCTCCCAAGTACCCCTCTGTCTGCACTAGTGAGGGGCCCAAGTTGGGTGGGAAGAGTAGCATGGGGGGGGGAGGGGGAGGATGCACGTGTAGCATGACGACTCAGGAACTCAATTCCAGATGCTGCTCTTTTGCCGTTTGCATCTTTGCATCTGTTGTCGTGCACAGTGTGTTTACTCTCAACCTCTATATCAAACGTGAGAATAAAAGTATCCACTTTTTTTTCCTAATGGCCTCTTGCGCTAAGAATACTTTCTGCATTGCTACATTCTTTCTCTCTCGCTCTCACACTCGCTCTCTCTGCGTAGCTGCTGCAGATCTTGCTTCTGCTCCGTCTCGAGGCCAGGGCTGCGGCAACGGTCTCAGCTGCAGACTCCAAGAGACGAAGACGAAGAAAAACCTTTATGGCACGACCACTGTTGCTAATGCATTATTTATCTTTAGGTTTTCTTTTCCCTAAGAGTTTTCTACTTTGTTAATGCATAATAATTAAAAAATATTTATTAAAAAAAATATATATATATATTTTCTAATATATATATATTATTTTTTTTATACATTGGTAGTCAAGGCGGGGCCCTATTGTTGTTGAGGCGGCCGCCTTACCCATACAGTGCTGGGGGAAACACTGAGGCCAGCCCGGTAACGGAGCACACAGAAGGAGGAGGAAGACGGAGGGACTGAGCTGAACAGGGATTGTCTCTTTCAGCTGCCACGGCATTCTTTAGAGAAGCCCCTAATGACCCTCCTTTCATTTACAAATGGGAATGTGTTTTATCTTCACTCTCCCGTTCTCTTTCTTCTTCCTCTCTGGGAGGGGTGGCTTCAAACGGCTTCTACCTGTACATGGAGCTAGACCACTCCAAGCTGCACTCAATGTCATACATATCATTGCCATGGCTGTTGCCATGGTAATGATATGCATGGTAAATCTCCACCCTCAAATAACATGAATGGATTTCATTACAGGTGTACTGTTTATGGGAGGGCAGGGGGGTAGGCTGAGTAGTAGCTCATTGATATCTTTTACTACATTTACATGAACATCTAGGGCATTTGGCAGATGCCTTTATCCAAAGTGAAATTAGTACATTTGTCAGTAAAAAGAGAAAAATATATTGCTGTCGGTACAGTCAGGATGTTCATAGAACAAGTGCCAAGCACTAACAATTGCTAGGTTAACCCATTCCCTGTCCACAACAAAGATAGCTAGAATAAGATGCTACATAATGCCAAGTACTATTTTTAAGTGCAAGGACGTACACCATTCAAACTTGTGCGTATTTTTATATCCTCTAGTCTACTGCTATCGGCTTATACTAGCTTTGTGGACGGAAGACACAGGCCACAAAACCCCTCAATGATGACACAAGCCAAAGCTCATTGATAAGAAGAATTGAATCACGCAGGCTGAAAATGGGGCCACTCACCTGGAAAACAAAGCTATCTGATCTAATCCAAGGCCCCGTTTCTGTGGCTCACACATTGAACTGAGAGGGAATAGGGAGCTGGAGAGCAGCGATCTAGTACAATGGGAGCCAGCCGGTCGGACAAGAGCCGTGTCACACTGAGAACAGAGGCTGCATGTCTGTCTGCGGCAGCCGGCGGGCTTCTGGAACACACCGTTGAAGATAGAGAAGAAGGATATTGAAGCTCTGTGTGTCTCATTGTGTGATTTAGACATATCTATATAGTTCACTCAACCATTTCCTAAATTGAATATCGGTTGCATCAAATTAATCGAAGATTTGAAAGTTGTCCGTTAGTAAGGGACACAGTTTCAGTTAATCAGTATCAGTGATTTGCGTGTGCATCTCACCTCGTTGATGTGCGGCCTTGGATAATCGTTTGCGTATCCCCTCTGCAGGGGGGACAGAAGATGAGAGAACTGCTAAAAGAGTGGTTAAACCTTTCCCAAAGAGGCCTTGCCACAGTTATAGACTATATGGAGAGAACACATTCCTTTCATTCACAAACAACTCCTTGTGGAAGGATGAATGCCAGGCATTCTTCAGCAGGCTGCTCTGCCATTGGCACTGTCCGGCGCCAGCTATATAACCTCTGACACTCAAGGGTATCAACCGCGGCCCTCCGAGAAGACTTCTAGACACTGTTGTTTTTCAAGAGGCTGATCCTTGGTGAGCCAAAGCCCGTAACTCTGCCCTTAATGAGCCCAGAGCTAGCTGGCACGGCTTAAGTACCCTGACTGTAAAATAAATGAGATGCCCTGATGAGAAATAATAACTGAAACCAGCGGCAAAAAGAGACGTTATTTCAGCCCTGAGCACCGAGCTCTGTTAACCAACTTAAGTATCTTTTGATGTGAAATCCAAACCGTATTCTTCCTTCTGCCCTCTTTACCGCACATGCGTACACAGGCACGTGTGCGAACGACCCTCGCTCTGCAAAGATGAGTAATTGCAGCTATAGAGTAACACAACTGTGTGGTAGGAAACAGGGCAATGGATGAAAGCTGTCTGAGAGCTGGAGAGTTGAGAAAGCCAAATGTCCAAGTCGTCGGCCATCCCTTACGTCCTCGTTGTTCTCTAAAGGCAACTATTACTTCAATAGGCAATGAGCTCCAGAATGGGTTAGGAGTGTTGCTTCAATACAGCCATCTCCCCAGTCTTCTCCACATTGACTTTTATTGGTCAAGGATCAGATGGCTAATGTGGAAGCAGCCCGCTCCTTAATCACTTCACAGGGTTTCACTTTCACCCGACACATTAGTGGTTCAGATTCATGGGGAGGAAGTGTGCAAAACCAAGCATTCAAAGAGGAGGAGGTGGAGGAGAGGGGGCGTGTGTCAGCACCCTTCTTTCCCTGTGTGTGTGTGTGTGTGTGTGTGTGTGTGTGTGTGTGTGTGTGTGTGTGTGTGTGTGTGTGTGTGTGTGTGTGTGTGTGTGTGTGTGTGTGTGTGTGTGTGTGTGTGTGTGTGACAAAAAGCGAGGGGGAAAGATAAAAAACCCTTCTCTGAAATGGTTCCCTTCTTTGGTTGGACTGCAGAATAAACACAAATCCAGGTCGTTATGGTTGTGCAACAGATTGGCCCCCTCCCAACGGCGGGACCTTGTTGCACGTAGGCGTCAGACGGGCCCTGATAGAGATCGGCGCCCCTCCCTCCATCGTTCACTTCCGATCCCTTTGCAGAGGGCCGGTGTCTCGCCGTGTGTTTCTGCTTCTGATCACCCTCGGCTCTCATTTACCCCCTGATGAAAGAGAGGTTACATCCTGTTTGGACTTCAATCAGTTACAGAGGATCTATTGCACCTGTCCGGCATTATATATGTTGTATCTAATCACTCTTTTTTCTGCCTTGTCCGCCTGTCGGTCTCGACCTCTCTCTGTCTGTCTGGACCTCTCTCTGTCCGCCTCTCTCTACCTCTCTCTACCTCTCTCTCCTCCCAGGCGGGCAGTGATGGGGAAAGCATCGGGAACTGCCCCTTCTCCCAGAGGCTCTTCATGATCCTGTGGCTGAAGGGAGTGGTCTTCAACGTCACCACAGTGGACCTAAAGAGGTGACCCCCAACCACGACTTCCTCCTTCTCTGAACCTTCCCCCCCTCCTCCTCCTCCTCCTCCTCCTCCTCCTCCTCCTCCTCCTCCTCCTCCTCCTCCTCCTCCCCCTCCCCCTCCTCCTCCTCCTCCCCCTCCCCCTCCTCCTCCTCCTCACCCGGCTGCGAGACAACTCTTTAAACCCCCAACAAACATCTGCAGCCGGTTATTAAAAGCTTTTATGCTTCATTCATTCTTCCCTCGTCATCGCGCCCTCATCCTATTCCTCCTCTCCCTCCTCGTCCAAATGTTGTTGTTGTTGTTACCTCCCAGAACTTTCCGGGGCGTTCCGGCTCGAAAACGATTCCTTCACGAATCGCAGAGTGCTTTGATCGGCCCCGTCTCTCGTGCTCCACTGGCTTGCTGGCTGGCTGGCTGGCCGGCTGCTGCTGCCGCCCGCCTGCTTATTTGGTTTTCCCATGACCCTCTTCCAAGCCCGAGGGGAAACAAGGGCAGAAAAAAGGAAACATTCTCTGGGGAGTCTTATTGAGGTTGTGCTCTTTGCGCTCACTTCCTGCCCAGGACTTTAGGTGGTTAACATGCAGTTTCTCCCCGAATCCAAAAACAAGAATCATCTGCAATTATGAAAACATATATTTATTCCTCCTTTCCCAGGGTCGTCAGGGCTTGCTTTTTGAAGGCGGTGAGTCATCTGGATAGACATGCGTTGCTTTTGTTTTTTGTTCCGCACCCACGGCCAAGGCTGGCAAGGGGCTGGATATTTTCAGACGCGGTCAGGTGCTGTCTCTGGCTGCCACGGGGCTCTCACTCCCATCATGTGCGTTCGTCACCGTGGCTGTGTGAGGCATGTCGGGGGATATGAGAGAGACTCAGGGCATGGCTCACTCTCCATTCCAGACATGCCCTCCTCCCTGTCCCACCCTGATAGCCACCATAGAGCCACAGTGGCAGTGTTCAGATTACTACATTTAGTCACACAAACCCACCCTGTACATGCCAAAGTCTGCTGCCTTCTAAAGTGCAAGCAGTTGGGTTTCGGTACAGGTTGAACCCTTTTTAAAGCATACAATAAAACCCCTGTGGTGTCAGAGCGTCGTGTGCTCATTAACCAGGATAGTATAGTGGCTAGGCGTTTGTCCCGACTGATAGGCACAGAAGATATTGGATTCGGTTTCTCATGCATCCTTGAGCAACCTGCCTGACCCTGCTCCTTCATGACATGGATGTGGTTTCACCGTAACTCGCTGCGGATGTGATGGGTCCGCGTATTGCTGTGGCTCCCTCCGCAGCTCTGCGAGTTGTGGCGGTTGTTGCACAAAAAACACACAGCCTGCGAAAGGTCTGGCAAAAGGCAGCGGAGGATGTCCGCCCACTTAGCAGTGTCTGTTTACCCCCTGGCTGCTCAAACAGGCCTTTGTTCGGGCTGCTGGGAGAGCGCTGGCTGGACGCTTTCTCTAAAGCTTTCACAGGCTTGCGTTTTGTCGAGGATCTCCAGATCTGCGATCACTATAAGCAAAGTAAAGTGTGCTGTATTCAGGTCTTCGTAAGCCCTAGAATGAACAGTGCATTTTTATAATTCGATTTTTATTTTCACAAAGTCACATGCCACACTCACTGCTTATAATTTAATCGGCCGATTTTAATTTAATTACAGAACATATTTAAATACAGAACATCCGTTGATGTTTTTTTTTAAATCAGCCCATTGGTTGTGATTTAGAAGCTGTTGATCTCAGATTCCCGGTGACCGTATCCAGCTCACTGCAGTACCGGGCGCCGCCCACTCCCTCCAGTCGTACAATGAGGAACCTCCCTTCATGTCCGACCCTGAGCTCTGGGGTCAGCGGAGCGCGGGGGAGGGGCCTGCGAGTGCTGTGAGCGAGCAGAGAGCAACGTTGAGCTGGCTTCAGACGTCGATGGGACTCCACAGCAGGAGCCCGACTTAGGTCACATATGAAAGATGGCGGCCTGAGCCAAGAGCGCCACTTCCTGCGCGTGTGCCAACATTTCCTGTTTGGTGTTAAATTCAGCCCATGAAATTCCTTGCTTTATTATAGAAGTCCATTGCTTATTTTGTAGTAGCGCACAGTGAATAGATTTCATCCTCATGTATGGAGGGACTTGATACAAGGGTTTGGTTGGCGCTGCCTGATAAAGGACAGGGTCCTGCACAGAGCCTTGCTTTGCTTCTCTCTCTCAAGGTCAAACCCTGCCGTGGAAAGTGTTGACGAGAAGAATGGTGGAGGGATAATGTGTCATGGGTCTTTTATATATTTTGCCTGTGTGGTGTCACTTAACACATGCTCATTTGTGTGTGTGTGTGTGTGTGTGTGTGTGTGTGTGTGTGTGTGTGTGTGTGTGTGTGTGTGTGTGTGTGTGTCTGTGTGCTCACACTTATGTGTTATCATATCTGGTCCGCTGGAGACATCTGGAAGAAAATGTGCCAGCTAGCGGTGCACAAGGGAGACGGGAAGGCAGACACACACACCGATAGCAGCAGGGACTCCGGGAACAGGGCTGTGGCGGTGCTGCACCAGAGGAGTCTGGGGCAACAGTGTTAATTCCACCCTGTGAGTCCCCAGGGACCATGATTCACCCCGGGGGAAAAAAACAAGGAAAAGAAGCCCTTTAACGAGAAACCACCAAGCAATACCCATATAATCAGGTTTCACATGAGTCAAACACAATGTTTAGTCTTTCCCATCAACTCTTAGGCTGAGTCAGAAAACCACCCAATACGTACCTTCAGTTTATACATTCACAAGTAAAAACATCCAGTCTTTATCTGAGCTTTCTAAAGGCTCTGTTATGTCTCCTGCAGGAAGCCGGCAGACCTCCAGAATCTGGCCCCAGGCACGCACCCGCCCTTCATCACCTTCAACGGCGAGGTCAAGACGGACGTCAACAAGATTGAGGAGTTCCTGGAAGACGTCCTCAGCCCACCCAAGTGAGTTCTGGATATCCTGAGAGGAGAGCAACAGCCGGCCTGCTTCCCAACAGCAGAGTCACACAGCCCTCCTGGCTGAAGAGAGGATTACTGGACATGCCCTGAATGTAGTGAGCTCACTGTGAAACATGGAAAACAAATGGAGAGAAAATAAGGGGATATGGTTTGCACAACTGTTTGCAGAAGGAGTTGTGACTAGAAGACGAGTGAAGAGATATTGAGGCTATTCAAACCTTTTAATATATATTTTTATTTCCTCCTTTAGCTGAAGTGTGACTGTAGTGAGATTATATCCCCAGTAGCCGTCTTTATTTACACACTGTGTAGGTTGATCACCATGTTTATCACGTTTCACGTAGCACTCTATTTCCCATGATGTGCTGTGGGTGGTTTCTAGTAGTAACAGCGCCGTCGTAAAACACTACCTGTACAGGGATGGCCTAGGCAGAGCCGACGTGAAAGCTCATAGTGTTCCCATAGTTAACTTATTGCACTTCTGCTCATTTTCATCCGTTGATGCAGTTGCCTATATTGCCTGTAGCAGTATTCGGTTTTCTGTATTAGCTATAGCATTATGGAGTCAGCTATACTGCCCATAGCAGTATGCAGTTGTCTTGTGTATATTGCCTTAGTATGCGTTTATCTATTACCTATATCATTATGGGGTTATCGATACTGCCTATAGCAGGGAGCTTCTGTGGCACAATGATCCCACACATCACCACATGATCGTGCAGTGTCCGGGCCAGATCTCTTAACGTGTGTGTGTGTGTGTGTGTGTGTGTGTGTGTGTGTGTGTGTGTGTGTGTGTGTGTGTGTGTGTGTGTGTGTGTGTGTGTGTGTGTGTGTGTGTGTGTGTGTGTGTGTGTGTGTGTGTGTGTGCAGGTTCACTAAGCTCAGCCCGAGGCACCCTGAGTCGAACACAGCTGGGATGGACATCTTCGCCAAGTTTTCAGCCTTCATTAAGAACTCCAAACCAGACGGCAACGAGGGTGGGTAACACGGCCCTTATGCTCTCTCTCTCTCGCTCGCTCTCTCTCTCTCTCTCTCTCTCTCTCTCTCTCTCTCTCTCTCTCTCTCTCTCTCACAGCGGTGAGTTGGCTCGGTGCGAGGATAATACCGAGAAGACTTCCAATTGTGTCAGAACGGTGTCCAGAGTTTCTTCCGGTCGCCAGGCAACGGCGTTAGCCCCACGGCGATTGGCGGCTTGAGACAGAAGAGGGCCTGACACGGGGAACAGAGGGCTTTTGTTCTGTCGTGCCGCCTCCCTCTGCTCTCCAGTCCCATTCCTGACACACTACTGTCACCCCCATCTCTCTCTCTCTCTCTCTCTCTCTCTCTCTCTCTCTCTCTCTCTCTCTCTCTCTCTCTCTCTATCTGTCTCTGTCTCTGTCTCTGTCTCTCTGTCTCCTCGCCTCACCTGCCAGAGCTCTCTAGAAAACAGCTGAGCCATACTGTACAAACCCGTGCACTCTTTTTTCATTCTTCATTGTTTTAATCTTAATTCGATCCTATACATTTTTACTACATTGGATCTCAGACGTAAAACATACGTGTAACAGGAGAAGCAGTCATCCTGTTTAATGATTGTTTGGTATTCAGGAAAATTTGGGGAAAATCTTTAGGAAAATTATTGTGAAATTTCAATGTTACAGCTCTGATTAGACATGGTATCGATTACATTCCCCAAAGAGGTCCAACATTCTGTAAATTGTACCTTTGTGACTCCACCTTGGGAAATAGAGTCATCGTGCCAGTTCGCCTCTCTGTACAAACAGTAGAAATAGTTGGCAAAGGTTATGAGGTTGAATGTCATGTTTTTATCAGTCAAAGGTTTATATTGTCCTGCAGCACAAAAAGAAATGAAAGAAACAGCAAACGTTTAGATTTTTCAAATATTTCATAACAATGTAAGTTTTGGGTTTGTATTAATCTACATTAATGATTTACATGTTACTAAACTATGCTGAACCTGCGCATTGAAGTGATATGTCGCCCCCATGTGGTGATGCTACAGCTTGGGTTGAGACGAGAGGCTCCGGTGAAAGAGTTACAACGCAACAGCGAACTATTTCACAAAAGCTGCAGGGTTTGCTTTGTCCCAACAAATAGTCAGCCGATGGTTTACTCAAGATGCCACCATAATTTAACTAGGGTATTTATTATTGTTGGTCTCTGAGGAATGACTTCAATATTTGTTGTAACAAACAATTTTCGGGTTCCCACTGTACCCTGCCACGAAGCCTTTTACAATAACATGTTGTGTCATCATTGAGCTTATAATATACTTGCTTCATTTGCAGTTCTGGAGCGTGGTCTTCTGAAGACCCTGCAGAAGCTGGATGAGTACCTGCGCTCACCGCTACCCGACGAGATCGACCATAACAGCATCGAGGACGTCAAGGACTCCAGCCGCATGTTCCTGGACGGAGACGAGATGACGCTAGCGGACTGCAACCTGCTCCCCAAGTTGCACATAGTCAAGGTGAGGACCACAGTCAAGGTGATGGCGGAGATTGTGGTGGGTGCTGCCCTCTGGTGGGCAGTGTTGGTGATGCAAAACAAAATAAAAACTGGTCGGCCAACACCATCACAAAAAGTAATTGAGAAAATACATTGAGCAATTGATGCTGCATTTTAATTACTTGAATACAGGTCCGTCGGCAATTCAGATGCCCATCCCAAATTGGCTTATAAGGCACTCCATCAAAATCATATCCATTAAATTATGACAAATAATTAAATAAAAATAAATCGTATCAAAATACACAGAGGAACCGTGGCTTTGGAAACGATCCCCCGTCCATCGTGTGACACGGCGTGTTCACGGGCTCTGACCTCATCTCCGCTGCCTCTCCTCCCCTCCAGGTGGTGGCCAAAAAGTACCGGGGCTTCGACATCCCCAAGCAGATGACGTCCATCTGGAAGTACCTGAACAACGCCTACGCCCGCGAGGAGTTCACCAACACCTGCCCCAGCGACAACGAGATCGAGATCGCCTACGGAGACGTAGCCAAGAGGCTGGTCAAATAAACCCCCAACCCCACTCCTACAGCCCCCCCCCCCCCCCCCCCCCACTTCTCTCGACCCCCCCCCCCTTCTTCCCTCAGTCCAGCGCTGGGACAATGTCTGCTCATCCTCGAGAAAGAAAACACAAAAACTATGGATTCCTGTACTTCTCTCCTCCATTTTAGGGCCAAACACTTGATCAGCATGAACCCTGACATTTCTCCCTCTCTCACTTTCTATCTCTTTCTCACTCTCGCTCTCTCCGGTGTTGGTGAGGTACTTTCGGTTGAAAAGTAAATTCAGCAAATTATGACCTTCCATTTTTGCAGGCATAAACTGCTTATTTTCTGTTAACTGTTGTAATGTTTTTGTCTGATTTACTGTCGCGCACTAGTGCCTATCAGTGTAGGGAAACCGGGCAGACTCACTCCACCGATAAGTGACCTTCAAGTTGACCTTCAAATCTCTGAGGTGGCAGAGCTATTTTCATTGTCGTTGTTTTGTTTTTGTCATTTATATTTGTTTAATACCAGTTGCCTCCATTTCGGCTGCTCCATAGACCAGATCACAGAAGCTGATTATATAACTTTATACATGTTTAGCTAGAGGTGGTGTAAACAGTGTTTAACGCTTCAGTGTTTTGTTGTTTTTGGCTTAAGTATTCAAAAGTTTTTGTTTATCAGAAGCTAACCCAAACCATTACGGTTAACATATCAAGTGAAAAATGCTTTATTTTAATGCTGAGTTGCTCAAATACATGTCTATCCAAAAATAACTAATCAGCAGGTGAAGTTACTGGCATCCATGCTCTGACTCCTATTCGCAATATGTGGCCAAAGCAAAACCAACTGTTTTAGCTATTTTAAGAAATGTAGCTTATAGACCCATTTGAAGACTGTACTGAAGGGAAAACTGTCTTATTTAAGAAACACTGAGGATAAATGCTCCATCTAGCAGCCAAAAACACCCCGCAGATGTATGTCCCGAAGCACAGTGGGGTTTAGGAAGTCTTCACTCTGGGTGCTCGGTTAGTAGCATTAGGTTAAATCCACATTAAATGGAAACCATACCAAAAAGAACAACTAAAAATGGCACATTATTCTGGTCTCACTGTGGATTGGATGACTCGTAAAAATGCAACTAGCGACTTCAACAAAACAAACCACATTCTCTCCCTGTCTCCATGTCATACGGAAGGAAGGAAGGACGCTGGTCTGTGGTCAGGCAGGAGGAAAAGTGACACTAAATATATTTATAAAGGAATGGATTAGAAGATACCAGTGAAGGAGAGGCATGTAGTACCCTGTATAATGTTCAGGATGTGTGCATCCTGTTCTGAGAAGGTTAACGGGAATGTTCGCTAAAGTTTAGGGCTAGGTTGATAAAATGAAATAAAAGTGGATGCTTCAAGCAAACAAATTCACCACCTTTCTGTCGGATATTTGTTAGAAAAAAAACCATTTGATAAAAGTAATTGTAAATATTATGTTTTGATTGCTAAGAGTTCAGTGTGTACATTTTATACATTCATCTGTTTGAACTTTTAGAAGCAGGGCTGAATTCAGCCCGGTTTGATTTTATTTCTAGGAATTGTATCTTGCCTTACTTTTTCTCTGCTTATTATTTTACAGAGGTCACTGCATTGCGAAATGAGTTTCACTGAGTACGAAAATAAGACTGCGTCATGGCTTTTCTTTTCATAACAATGATTGAATTGAAATAAAAACGTTATCGACACTCGCCCAGCTGTCTCGTGTGTTTGTAGTATTAAACCCATACATAACGAACCTTCCAGTCTGGTCGGCCACTCCTTTCAGCAGATGATAAACAGGGAACATCGTAGCATAACACTTTGTTTGTTTTGCAGTCTGCCCCTCCAGCGCCCACTGACCCAAGGAATGTCCCAAGTGGGTGCCCACCCACCATGACAGCTCCTCCTTCGCTCTCATGAAGACACCCTTTTTTCAGAGCTGTTTTTCAGCATCTCTGCCCAATCGATTCGGCAATCCTCCTTTCAGCCAGTATTTCACAAGAGACTGAAAGGTGTGGAGGGGCTGTGTTGGCTTTTGGCCGGTCTCCAGGTCATTATAGTGTCTCGTTTCAGGCGAGACATTCCCTTATCCAACAGTAGAAACGTGTCACTTTATGGCGAGGAAATGAACGTAGACGTGAGCGACCGTTCCTGCGCAGGCGCGGGTGTGTGGGCGTTGGAATCGTCTATGGTTGTAACGAACAGTGGCTCCCCTATTGAAGGAGTGTGAGAAGCTATCAAAGTCGAGACGACGTGTTGTCTGATGAGTTTACCCCTGCGTGGGTTCACAGCCAGGTTCACATGAACGCCAACCCAGGGGGAAGGTGGTGAACCACACCGGCTCAACGTCCGTATCATGTTTGCTATAGCAGGGCAAGAAGGAACATTAGAATTAAAAGTAAACTCACTTTGTCCGTTTTTTTTCCATTGTGCTTTGAAAAGGGCTTTTAAGTTTTTCTTTCCAACGAGTCCCAAATGCATGGCTACTATAGCCTACTCCTTTAATGCAAATGTATATAGCCTACTCCTTATTTCTTTTTATTTCGTAGGCCTATCATTTATAGTAAGACACCTAACATGAGCCGATCACAAACTCGTTCAGTCATGGCCCTTCCCTCCAATAGGTTATAGCTGATCACCAACACCTGCAAGGCCTTTCAACAGCAAACGGTAAAAGCAAGCCCTGCAAGAACCTACAAGCGCTGTTAGAGTTTATGGTAAGGATTTCATTGTAGGCCTACATATTTGAACCAAGTATAATCATCAAGGATATAAATATCATACTTATTTCTTTGTACAGATCTGGTTGCGCTGGATTTAACCTCATGGAATTTCTAGACATGTTCTTTTATGCGTTTGGTGCTGCTGGCTTTGGTTTGACTGTTTTATATCCATGGGAGCCATTGGAGGGAAGTTTAATTGGTTTTATATTGTTTCTGATGACTGTCTGAGTACTTTAACGTTTATTGTATTTAATCATCCCTCAATGTTACGATGTGTCTATATTCATAAACGGAACGCCTCACTTCCTGGTTCATAAATTAGTTTAGCTGGCAGTTCCAACATGAATTCGACTGCATTTGATTGTGCTGTGCATCACTCAATAAACATTTTTCTTTCAAAAACCGGTGCCAGATTCATGTGTTTCACCTTCTGTAAAGGACCCGAAAGGACCCTTTGCCTTTACAAAATATATTTTCATTCTTTCACTCTGGGGCAGGGTTGCCAGCAACCCGGTGAACGCCCTGAGGACAGGTGTGTCGCATCAACGATTAATCAGCCGGTGGGTGACCTCGTTACCAAATCAGCAAACCGGTTGTGCATGCTATCTCAAGCATTTCATGTGGAGAGGGACTCCTCTAAGCACGCATGCGATAATGTAGGGCTCACCTTGTAGACCTTGTTTGCCGGCCTTTCTTTGTTGACTTAGGCCACGTAAATACGTAGCAGGGTATTTATAGAAACGAATATTTCCCCCCCTCCGTTTTCAAAAATAACATTGTGCACACAACATCGTTTTCAAAAAAAGTTGTCGTTTACATCAAAACGGATAAATACGCCGTTGGGAGATTATAACTATGCCAAACCTATGGGCGGCAGTGTAGGGAGAAGGATAAAGCCATGCAAGCCAATCAGAATCCTCAGAATCAACAACAACGAATAACACGAGCGTCTTCCTGTAACAAACAAACTGTAAACATAAGGCGCGACGTTAAGCATTTCCTGGCGCATAATGTCACGTTTCAGAACCTAAAACCCCGTTTCTACCCGTTGACACGACAACACGTAACCGGCGTTTTCAGAAATCTCCACTTTGGCCGGAGTTTTTAGAAATGATCGTTTTCTGTGACAAGAACGGCGTTTTCGTGTAAATGAGAGGCCAAACCGTGTGAAAATATCTGAGTTTTCCCTTCGTGTAAACGGGGCCTTAATCTGTCTGATATAAATGGTGTCACAGAGAATCAAACATGCAGTTCTGAATTGACTCAAAGCTCAGAAGGCCCCCATATTTCTTTTTTGCCTGTATATTATTGAATTGTATCCCAATTTGTAGGCCTATGGTGTGCATTCTCCTATACTTGACACGTGTGCTTTAAGGACAGATCCAAACTTAATGTCCTGTACTGAACCCACTAGGCCTACCCCCCAAATGTTTCAAATGTTGATTTTCGTTGAGTCTTGTCTCCCTCATCTCAGCCGATTCAAGTAGGCTATAGTTTAATATTGTCAGACAGCCAGGAAACTGTATACCGTTGCTGTTTATACAATGCACCCACCCCTGTCATAACCTCAGTGACGGCCTTAAAATAAGATAGGCCTATAAATACTAAGTTATACTTTCACTGCATATTCGCTGCCAAGAGCGCAGTTGATCTCCCCGACTACCTCCTAACACAAAGCAGTGTTCAGGAATCAGGCTACACCTGGCCCGCTGGCAAGGGGCTGCCATCTTGAATACTCTGTAAGCCACCTCACACACAAACAATCACGGAAACACGCGTGTGTCCACGCCTGGGCATGGCGGGCGCACGGCGCGGGGTTGTTGTTCTTGGAAGGTGTGAGCGGTGACATTCCTCACTGACTACATTACTGTAACTCTCACAGCCCCCCCCCCTAATGCTTTCCATGCACTTTATCTGAGCCTTGCATCTAGAGCCGTGTTGGCCTTTATTCCAAAAATATGTTGGCATCCAATGCGTCCTTTTTAAATGTCTGCGATTTGTTATAGCGGGAGGGCCGTGGCTGTGATATGTCTGTCCTCCAACAAGGTGTGCCTCTTTGCCAGGCTCGTGAAACCCATACACCCTGTCCTAGGCCTCCTCTGTATGTCTCTCTTGGCTGGGGCAAGGGATTCTTGCCTGGTGCCATTTAAGTCCTCATAAATAGGCCGAGGTTCAGACTAATGCACCAGCATGAACGGCACAGTTTGCATGATGGGAAAACTCATAGAAGGATCGTTATTATCTGTTAATGCATTTAATTTAAAGGTGCTAATTCAACCTATCGCGGCATTTTCTATTCCATTGCCATAAACCGGCGAGTGAGTCAAATCGGCATAATTTCCTGTGTTGGTAAATACCTACGAACAACAGGCTTAATGTCTTCCTTCTGGATGTGTTTCAGTTCGGGCTCCTAACAGTATTGTTTATAATGATTTGGCACTGTGAGTTTTTCCATTTCGAGGGAATTCATAGACCTCGGGGCCGCCATGTGGCGTCAGCTGCTCCCCCCCACTCCAGGACCACCAGAATAGGCCGCTCCACTCCCTTCTGTGTGCTCCATGCCAAGCGCCTGCAGTTAACCAAGGGTGGCTTTGTGAGTTCCCATTGTTTACTTTAGCCTTTATGAATTGCGGCGCGGTGGCTTCTCCCCTCCAGGGCTCGGTGGCTAGTGCGGCACGGAGCACCCGGGAATGCCGTGGACCCCCCTACTGGGCTGCCCCAGGGATGTTGCTTCATCATCTTCCCTGGTTGCCCTTACAGTACCCATCTGGCCCGCTCTTTACCTTGCCAGGGCCAGAGTGAGAGGCCGGAAGTAATTCGTTTAAACGACCACTAGAGGGCACCCAAAAACAGCAAGCTGAAAAGTGCAAGACAAAACAGGAACTATTCTCCTGGGGAGTTTTTTTCTCAAGAAAATTGTCAGCAGAATTCACAGGAAGCACTACAAAGAAGAAAGAGAGGTCAAAATATTGTGTGTGTGTGTGTGTGTGTGTGTGTGTGTGTGTGTGTGTGTGTGTGTGTGTGTGTGTGTGTGTGTGTGTGTGTGTGTGTGTGTGTGTGTGTGTGTGTGTGTGTGTACTCGCCTAACTATCCAACAGTGGACTTCGGCGTCGTAACACCTTCACCAACAGGGGACCTCCGAGCCAAGAGGGGACATTTTTCAGGTCCCCTTTTGGTCATGCCTTAAATCAAAACTAAAAACATGCTTAAAATATTTTGACGCATTTTCACAACTTTTGCCAAGAGGGGACCTGAAAGTGTGTGAGTGTTTAGTCCATACTCTATAGCGCCTCTGCTGGCCAGAGCTTGATTTTCAACGACCAATCCATACACGTCGCTTCAAACACTCCTCTATTGTGTGAACGACCTGCAGTCGTTCACACGTCTGTCAGAGTGTAGAGGGCTGTTAAACAGACTACTTAGTAAAGTCTCTTGAAACAATCAAACAAAAAAGGCTCAGCTTTAAAAGTTCCACACTTTGTTTGTATGTAGTGACAGGGGTCCACTAATAATAATAATAATAATAATAATAATAATAATAATAATAATAATAATAATACATTTAATTTGGATGACACTGTTGGCTATTACAAAATGACACAAGTCCCTTCTTAGATAGCATGGAGCGACATTCACACTCCTTCTTTTATGAAAAGAGGTAATAACTATATATACTGTAAGGGAAAGATAGTAATCTCAACTAATGTAATAAAAATTTGTCAAACTTGATTTGTTAGTGTGTTTTTAGGAATAGAATTGTCAAACAAAAAACCTATCTATTCATTTGTATCAATAAAAATGATAAACAAATACAATATAAGGGTCTAGACCTTTGAAATGGTTCAATCCCCAAATTAGCCTTAATTTACCATTTTACAATGTACTCCAGTCCCCAATCTATTTTTAAAGAAATGCATTTGAATTGTTGATTTGCATCACAGAAAATGGTCCACACTTGTACTGTATGGAATGACAGGGGTCCACTGTTGGCTGATACATAATGACAGAAGTTCTCTCTTAGATAGCATAGAGTGACGTTCACACTCCATCATGGATGAGTAAAAAAATAAATAAGCAAAATGGATAGTTCTTAAGAGGTAATAACAATCTAAATAAAATATGATATATTTAAGCAATAGATCACGCCAGGCTGTGGCATGTGCTCATTATACCACTGTTAAGGGGCGTTGTCCGGCCCCGACGCGCAGCGGAGGGCCGGCGACCCCCTTCACAGTGGTATAATGAGCACATGCCACTGACTGAAGTGATCTATTGCTTTTATACAACGGTTACTATTATGGCGAAACGAAAGTCATAGACACACTACATTTAAAAAGAAACCAAGAAAGTCAAAATAGCCGTTTAATTAAATAATAAAAAAAAGTAGTCCCTCCTGGCTGCCGCTATGCATCGACGGTCGCTATGCAACACACTTTAGCGTCCCTCCGAGAGAAGGCTCCGATAGAGCGGTTCGCCGGCAAATTATCCTATGGAGCAGTTCACTCGCCGTGTGCCTAAGCTTTCGTTAGTCTCTCCATCGCCTTGCTCACTCCCGGAGTAACAACATTTACACGCTCTCCATCATCCAACATATGTTTTACTTTGTAACTGTTTCTACTTCCAGGCGCGGAGTGATATGCAAACTTTCACAAAATGATCGGGCGTCAAAGCAGTTATGTATACGCTCATTATACAACAGTTGGGAACCAATCAGATCGCTGGATTTAGGTCCCCCGTTGTATAAATATGTATATACATAGTGTTATTTTGCAATTAAAGTTGCCCCAACAATGTTGTCGTGAACACAAATATCTAAACTTAATAAGGTTTTATGTTATGCAAATCAACAGATAAAAAGCATTCCTTTAACCGTAGACTAAGCACCAAGCCAGCAGCAACAAGCCACAGTTGAGTCCTTTCTGGATCTCGCACTGGAAATTGGTGGAAACTTTGTGGTGCCCCTCTGTAGCGTATATTTCTACAATTTCTAAAAGCACACTGAACCACCATGTTGCCTAGTCGTTCAATTGCGCTTCTGTCCCACGCTTCTCTGTTTACGTTCTTCTGTCGTGATTCGGTTACAAAACTAACCGGCGCATAGTAAAATTCCGCTTCTGCTGAGCAAGTAGTCCCTCGATGATTCATGCGATGCAAGGTTAGTTTTATTTCTAACATTATTCTATCAACACAGACATTTAAATCTATAGTCTGGCGTTATAATTGATTTACCTCGGGTGAACTGTGGAGTGGGTAAGACTGTTTTTAATAGCAGGCTAGCATTGCCCGTTGCCGTGCGCTAGCCTAGCACGAGCGAACTCTGCAACTAGAAGGACTGAATGAAATGTGTTGAAAACTGTCTCCAATGATAAAGAATACCAATGCTCACTTGGGAATCGGGCCCTATGTCCAAAATTCCGAACCACCCCTTTAAGGGTGCACTCACACTAGGCCGTCTGGCCTTGGCCGTTGGCCGTTTTCACACCTAACCGTGCTCAACTGGCCCCGTTGTTCTCTGGCCTGCACTTACACTAGGCCAGGCCTATTCAACTAGCGGCCCGTGGGCCAAATGCTGCCCCTCTTACTTTTTTTCTGGCCCGCAAGAGGTTGCATGCAAAAAATAAAGAAAATAAAGGAGAAACATAGTTGCATGCAAATCAGGTTTCTGTGTGTAGCCGGTGATACTAGCCAGTATCAGTACCCCACAATCAGGAACTGGCATCACTTATTCTGACAATGTTTGGCTCAACCGATACGTGCGAGTCTAGCTTTTCTCATATGAATGCCATCAGAACAAGGGCACGTTGCTCCATGACCTATGAGAAGCTGCATGAGTGTCTCAGGATGAGCCAAACTAGGCAAACAAGGCAGTGCAATCATCCCAGAAGTGTCAAATTACTTACTTTTTTTTTTTTTTGATATCATACCCTATCCAATAATAAAGAAATTTGAATTTGAATGGTAACAATTCCGTTAAATCCTCGTCCTCGTTTTGATAGTCTCACTCATGGCCGATCAGTGTGTTCTTTCTGATTAGCTCTTAATTGAGATCACCTGTCACGCACCCCTTTATTAATGGTGAACACAATGGGTTTGGTTTACTTTTCGCATCGGCCTTTGTCAATCGAGGTTGAGTTTAGTGAGGGTTGAAAGTTTTCGATCTAGATTGCAGATCACTATTGTCACTTTATACAAACTGAAAGTATGCGTTGTTGCGTGTTTGTTTTTGTGGGCATTTGACTGAACAGCCCAGACAAATATTGCTACCAACATGGCACTTGGAAACAGACCACCGCAGTGAGTAAAAGTTATTTTCCTTTATTAAATGTTGACGTTTTTGTCTCCTCAGACACAAGCCACCAGTATCCCTGCTCTTTGCACCTTGACATGCATGTCACCGCTGTTTGTTAACCTAGCTTTGGGGATTTGTATCTTGTGATGTGTGTGTGTGGGTTTTTCTTAACAGGTGTTAGATGACTGACAAGATCTATGGGGGGGCCCCCTTTGGGCCCCCCCATACCAACTTAGTCTTCAAAGGAATCTAGTGCCATGGGACTCTAGTGTCTTCCAAACATCCTGCTGCGTGGGCCGTAGTGGCTTCCAGAGCTATCTTTCGGTCTTGGTCAGGATTTGTTACAGTTGCCCTTCAATGTAGGTTTCTGAAGAAGCCTGCTTTACGTAGCATTGGAGTACAAATATTGTGCAAAATGCTCATGTAATTGCACTAGCACTGGTAACCTGTAGATTAGCTTAGTTTAACGTCATTCGGTGCTGTCTGTCAAATGTGTGGCTTACTTTAAGTCCACAAGGCCCTCTGGTAAACCGCGTTGGAACACCCCTGGACAAGGTGATTAGTCACTGGGTGTGTGCTAAAGTTTTGTTCCATTTTTCACTAGTTGGTTAAGGTTTGGTAGAATTGTTTGGATGCTAGCGACGTGATGGCGTATGTACAAGAGCCTACCGTGGCCAGGCCACAGTTGCGACGGCCACGGCCAGATGGCCTAGTGTGAGTGCAACCTTGATTGCATTTGTATACTGTTTACCATTGGATGTTTATGCAATTTGGCTTAATTCATCCGCTGCATTTGACTATTCCAGGGTCGTTTTGTACAGGCTTTCAATTTACCATGTTGACTAGTTTGTGGGAAGTTTTTTTTTTTTTTTTACCCTTGCTTACAATCCAACGGTTGCGACCACTTATGCAACTGGGCTGTGAACCTTGCAATTCTAGTTGCATATTTGTACACGCAAGCTTGTCCATTTCTATCGCCATCACTAGCTTCAGCATTTCCTTGTAGGCCATAAGCTGACTTGTGTATTGGAGCAAGATGCTTGAAAACCTAAAATAAAGCAAAATGCGTGTCTGGTGTGCAAGAGCCAATTTGTTGGCTTGCAGTAGTCGAGGAGTTGCCGTAGGTCGTAAGCCATCTGGAGGTTGTGGCAATGGAGGCTTGTGGTAGATCTGCCATCCAAGAAAGGTTAATTCTTCTGAAGCATGATTAATAGTTTAGTAAATTGAATCTATTCATATAGAACTATAAAATCCAAGACTGCAGCCAGTAACTTGGATCGCAATATGTGGAAAGTATTAGTCTTCATTTGTAACAGAATAATTAACATGACTAACTGGGTTTCTTCCATTTTCTAACTAGGGGGACTTGACTGGTGAGTCTACTGGATTAATCAGTAGCGGTACTTTGCCCAACAGATTTGATGGCATGACGACAGGGTGACAAAGACAATTATTCCCTGCCTATCAAAAGAGACTTCTAAAACATATCTGCTAGAACAGTTCCTATACTTTTTGTATAATTTGGTCATGCTGAAAATTTACTTTTTGTAGTTGCTCCATATTTAGTTCTTTGACAGCCTCACCTGCTAGAAAAGTCTATTCAAATCGGCTAAATATAATGAACTAAATTAATAGCCATGAAATTAATAGTCACTCATACTAATGGCAAATACCCCCTTTCAGTTGGTGGTTCAACACTGATGTCTCTCTAGGCTTGAGGGAGAGCTCACAAGTAAATTACACGAATGTCCTGGAGCAATTGGGAATACACTTTTATTTAGTCTACCTGACCAGGAACATCTTTGAACTATAGGTCACCTAACCCAAACTTTTCACTCTTGTTAGGTTGTCCTTTTCTCTTGTTTTAACCCGAAAGGGCTGAAAATATCAACATTTCAGGTAATCTGTTTGGATAATGTGCAAAACTTGTGGCTTCACTAATAAAAAAAATTAACTAATGTATTTTTCTTAATGTGGTTAAACTATTTAAAGATTTGTATGCAAAATATTTCTGCTGAATTTGTGGTCAATGAAACTCAAATTTTTTAATTTGATAAAACGCAACTATGGGTTAAAGGTATTTGCTTTGGGCATCTTTGGATATTTTTAGAATCTAGCTCCATTGCCGTTAGAAATGGTGTCTCCCAGTACTGCAAAGTGCTTCCACAAGTTTAAAAAATGGGCAAAAGGAACTGCCAACTAAATCTATTTAACATGGGTAGAAAGTTTCCATGGAAGCTCTTGGCTGCTGGTTCCCAACACTGCTCCACTGTTAGCCTGTGACCTTGCGTTTAACTTTTTTGGACTTTTGGTTACTTTCACAAAAGAGAAATGAACTGGTTAATACAATAAACAAGACATTTGAAACTTCAGCTACATTTTTATCTATTTGTACTGCCTTTGATTTCAACCCGTGACATGTTTGTCAGGTGACAACTATGTACTTGTGACCGCATATCATGGTACCATTTTGAACCGTTTGTGGATATTGCATTAAATCCATATGCTTGAAACTTTTCAATAATGCATATCAACGAAACAATGGAATGAAATAAATAGTTCAAGCAATTTGTGGGACTTGGCTGCTTTTACATTATTACTCATTTTGGGGGTTATTTCAGTCTCTCCAACCTGCAGGTTGTGCGAAGAATCAATGTGATTGGGAATATTCTGTAAATGTCTTGATCATCTTTCGTCTCAACACTTCTGCAACACAACAAAATACTGTAGGTGAATTATGTTACACCCACTGCAACCCATTAAATACGGTATGATTTCTAGATGTCATGGCAATGTCCGCTCGCAACACTAGACTTGCGATCGAGGCATCGACGCGGACGTTCATTCACATAGCAAAAAACAAGAGGATAGATGGCT